>NC_071267.1:11726338-11936338 GCF_023375685.1 Ictalurus furcatus
AAGACCAATTCGCTTGTTTTTGCTATACATTGAAGACATTTCTTTTTGAGATCAAAAGATGAATATGAGACGACAGAATTTCATTTCCTGATATTTACATCTAGATGTATTAAACAACTTAAAACATGGAACCTTTGGTCGCAAACCAACCAAGTTTCAGGTACTTATTGGAGTAGGTAGTCTTGAAGTGAGTGAAAGTAAATAACACTTAATATTTGGTTGCATATCACTTGCTTGCAATAACTTCATCAAACTGGTGACCCACTGACATCACCAAACTGTTACATTGTTCTTTTGTCATGCTTTTCCAGGCTTGTACTGCAGCTTCTTTCAGTTGTTGTTGTTTTTGTTTTGTGGGGGGGGGGGGGGGGGGTGTTCCTCCCGTCAGTCTCCTGTTCAGGAGGTGAAATGCTGCTCAATTGGGTTAAGGTCTGGTGATTGACTTGGCCAGTCTAAAACCTTCCACTTTTTCCCCCTGATAAAGTCCATTGTTTGGCAGTGTGTTTTGGGTCATTGTCTTGATGCATGATTAGATTGGATGCATTTCTCTGTAATTTGGAAGACTGATTGAATTCATTTCACTTCTAACATCATGAGTTATATCATTGTGGCAGTGTGGGCATGGTCGAGTGTCAGCTGGGGACAGAGAGGAGGTGGGTCGAACCAGCAGGTAGCGCGTGATGATTCTCACCTGTGTCTTATTACCACGAGTCTACTCAATTTGTGTCTATTTGTGCTTTTAATGACTTCCGTAACGTGAGTGAGCAAGCGAGACACGCACAGTATACTGTATACAGTATACACAACGATCAGTCATAACATTAAAACCACTGACCAGTGAAGTGAATAACATTGATTATCTCCTTACAATTCCCTGCGATGGACTGGCACTCTGTCCAGGGTGTACCCCGCCTTGTGCCTGATGCTTCCTGGGATAGGCTCCAGGTTTCCCGTGACCATGAAAAGGAGTAAGCGGTTGAAGATGGATGGATGGATGGATCTCCTTACAATTGTACCTGTCCATGGGTGGGATATTAGCCAGCAAGTGAACAGTCAGCTCTCAAAGTTGATGTGTTGGAAGCAGGAAAAATGGGCGAGCGTAAGGATCTGAGCAACTTTGACAAGGGCCAAATTGTGATAGCTAGACGACTGAGTCAGTGCATCTCCAAAAACGGTGGGTCTTGTGGGGTGTTCTTGGTATGCAGTGGTTAGTGCCTACCAAAATGTGTCCAAGGAAGGACAACCGGTGAACCGGCATCAGGGTCATTAGTGCCCAAGGCTTATTGATGCATATGGGGAGCGAAGGGTAGCCTGTCTGGTCCGATCCCACAGAAGAGCTTCTGTAGCACAAATTTCTGAAGATGTTAGAACACACAGTGCATCGCATCTTGCTGTGTATGGGGCTGTGTAGCTGCAGAGCGGTCAGAGTGCCCATGCTAACCCCTGTCCACCGCCTACAACGTGCACGTGAACATCAGAACTGGAGCATGGAGCAATGTAAGAAGGTGGCCTGGTCTGAATAATTGCATTTTCTTTTACATCAAGTAGATGTTTACTTTTACATCACATGGATAGCTGCCAGAGCTCACGAGTCACACACACACACACACACACACCCACACACCCACACACACCCACACACATACACACACATACACACACCCAGTGTGTAGTAACTCAAATGATCACTCTTAACAGCCATGGTGATCAGAAAAGCAACTCAGAACACAAAACACATCATACGTTGAGGTGGATGGGCTACAACAGCAGAAGACCACATCAGGTTCCACTCCTCTCAGCCAAGAAGAAGAATCTGAGGCTCTCATGTGCACAGAGTCACTGGCGGGAAGTGTGTAGTGGGGCGAGGGCATCGTCTTTTTGTGTAATTTCGCTTTCTCTCTTCTTAAGAATTGTAACCCGAAGATTCTCTATTCACAAATCCTAACACTCACCCAAATTCTACAGACTGGAAAAAGACCAGGTGATTTTTTTCTAATCTTCGACTGTCCAGTTTGGGGGAGCCTGTGCCAATGATAGCCTCAGATTCCTGCTCTTGGCTGACAGGAGTGGAACCCAAGAGTCTCTAGACCAGGGGTGTCCAATCTTATCCGGAAAGGGCCGGTGTGGGTGCAGGTTTTCATTCCAACCAAGCAGGAGCCACACCTGATTCCACTTGTTTAATCAGTTGATCTTGGCTTTCAGTAGACTTAGGTGTGGCTTCTGCTTGGTTGGAATGAAAACCTGCACCCACACCGGCCCTTTCCGGATAAGATTGGACACCCCTGCTCTAGAGACTATTGATATGAAAATCCCAGGAGATCATCACTTGTAGAAACACTCAAAGCAGCCCTTCTTGGCATACAGTATGACAGGCATTGACAACAAACAGCGCCCTCATGTGGTCTTACAATTTAATTACGCCTGAATATTTATACAACCAGCCCTTTCTTATGTATGTGCACGATATTAAATGCATGAAGGTTGATTACAGAAGTGATTGACCTAAGTCGAGGTTTGTTTTTAAATCATATTTAAATGGTTTTCATTTATAAATGCACACAGAGCTCAGTATTTAAAGTAAATCGAACTTCTGTAGTCAGCTTGATACTTTTTGATATATGCCATGTTTAGTCTTATACATGGATAGATATTCGATGGCTAGGAAGCAGGTTTTGTTTTTAATATAGAGCAAACTACACACCAGTTTAAATACAATGGAAATGAAAGACCATTACTTTCGATGGTCTTCTCACTTCTACTCTAGTGGAATATCCTTCCGCTCAGGACTATATTGTCGTAATGAAAATGGCAGAACTATTAGATAGACACACATTTGGATTCTGTAATGGTGTGGGATGTTTGAAGAGGTACATACAGTGCAATTTGGTTTGATATTAAACCGGAGATATGTACAGTATCAGTTACTCAGTCGGCTGGCGGAGTGCTGGAGTCTTCAAAAAATCCTCCGCCGTATATGATTCAGCGTGAGCGGAAATGCAAATAAAACTGCTTCCGTTTTCCGTTTGCTGGTGAGTCTGGATGCTCTTTCTTTCATTTATTTATTTTGTTTGCTTTTTTTTACTTTTATTTATACAGTGCGGAATATCATCGCTTAGCGTTGCTGCGCGCGCGGATGTTTGTGTAAAGATTAATGCGCGGGTGTAATTAGCACTGAATTGGGGGGAAATGACACTGAGCTGCTAAGTTAGCGAAGTTAGCTCCAGTGTGTTGTGAATGGTGCGCGTGTTATTCCCAGTGTAAAAACCTCACGCGCCGGCGGGGAATGCCATTTATAATCCGTTACACGTGTATGTGCGTGACGGTTTTAATGCTCGCGTGTTTAAACGCCGTGTATTCAAGCTTTCTCGCGCTCTCTCTAACTTCCCACCGCAGTAATGTGTCCTGTTTACCGCAGCAGCAGCAGCTCGTGCTGTTAGCGCGCTAATTAGCTTAGCTGCTCGCTCTGTAGCCTACAGCTTGGCGCGCGTGCGGTTAAAAGTTGACTGGGATCCTTAATGAAGTTTCTGTGCAACTTTCAAAGCATGCTGTGATAGGTGTGTGTGTGTGTGTGTGTGTGATGTGCAGTGTGTATGATGGGAGTTGTGTACAGTATAGTGAAGCACAGTGTTGTGCACTGCAGACTGTTTGAGACACCGCCTTCCTGATGCATCATGTACATTGCTGGTTATTAGGAATAGCCTTTAAATATATATATATTTTAAGTTATGTGTTTATTTGAATACTTGTATATCATCACCCCCTGGTTATAAAGCGCAAGAAATCCCGCGCGCGCGCCCGGTGTTCATCACATCAAGTCAGTAACATGGGCGTGTAGCGTTGCTTGTATATATGTGTGTATGAGCGAGTGATTGACTGACTGTGTGTGTGATATCTGTGTCATTGCAGACAGGATGAGTTTGAGCTGATTAACCCTGCACGCACCGGCCCACCCCTGATTGAGCTGCACGCGCCGCCGCCGTCGTCATGGCGTTCGTGGCCACGCCCAGCGCCACCGTGGTGGATCAGACCACCCTCATGAAGAAGTACCTGCAGTTCGTAGCCGCCCTCACCGATAACAACACGCGTGAGTGGCAAACACGCATCCATGCTGCCACTTCAGTTTTTCCATCGGAGTGGTGCTGGTAGAGCTCTCACTCACTATGTTTACATGGACAACAATAATCTAATTATTGACCATATTCTGAATAAGACAATATTGTGATTAAGGTGTTTACATGAATCGCTTTTAGAATATTCTTTTCATGTTCCGGTTTTACATGTTATCGAATAAAGATGGATTAACCGCACACGTCATTACGTCCCCACGCCACACCGTTCCCTCCAGAATTTCACGTATCAACATACAGTTGGTGTGCGTTATGATACTGTATACAGTTTCCGGTGTTTCAGTTTTAATTCAGTTTTAATTTTACGAAAGCTTCAAGTGCGGTTAATTATTTGTGATGCTATAAGTGCAAAAAGGTTACTGCTTGAGGCTATGGGCTGCGTCTGAAACTGCATACTCACCCACTATATAGTAGCTGAGATACGTGTGTGTGTGTGTATAGTCGGTAAATACGCGGTTTCGTACTCAGCCATGCTCTCTTGTTTGCCGTCAAACAGTTGAGCACTGCCGTGGTGTGTTAATATCGGAATATTGTTGTCCATGTAAACGTACTGAATATTCAGATATTAACCCGATTAAGACCATACTCTGATTAAGAAACTATCATGTAAACAGCGATTATTGATGACCTTAATCCGACTAAAGTTATACTTGAAGTAAACACAAATCGAATGGAGACATGTGGAGTATTCCTGTTTTAGTCGCATTATCGACATGTGTTATAGACATGTACACACCTTAATCACACTATTAACACCGTGTGGGAGTTTTCACCGCAGTCTGCGACAGGACACGATCACACACAGCAGTGCTCAACCGTTTGACGGCAAACGAGAGCAGGCTGCGTCCCAAACCGCAAACTTACCTACTATATAGTAGGCGATATACACATATTATATTTATTAATACATGTAGGTAAGTGCGCGGTTTGGGACGCAGCCCATGGCTTCAAGCAGTCGACTATTTGCACGTATAGCGTGACAAATAATTAACTGCACTTGAAGCTTTCGTAAAATTAAAAACGAAACCCACAAAACTGTATACGGTTCCATAACGAAGACCCACTGTATGTTGATACGTGAAATTCTGGAGGGAACATCATACAGCGTGGCGTGGGGACGTAATGACATGCCATTAATCGATCTACATTCTGTAACACGGGACCATGAAAGGAAAATTCTAAAAGCGACTCATGTAAACATCTTAATCACAATATTGTCTTATTCAGAATAAGGTCAATAATTAGGTTACTGCTGTCCATGTAAATATAGTCACTGACAACCCCATGTTAACTGAGCACGATGGAGACGTGTTCATGTGTGTCAGCATCACACATCCACCGAGTACAAAAAACACTTCAAATAAAGAAGACAGAGAGCAACTTCCAAACTGCATGTCTAAAGCCAGATTCGAAATGTACACGTTTTGGCTCAAAACTCCTGCGTTCCCTGCGTCCCAATTTGCATACCGACCGTCCTAAATAGTATCCGAGATTAGAATTAGTGTGTCCCAAATGAGTATCCCAAAGGTGATCTTCTATTTCTGGTTAGATTTTCAAAGTGTGGATCCATGGACACTTTTTCGCTAATATTTCCCCCAACTCGAGTTTTCTGATGGTTTGCTTCGCCGAATTCAAGGACTCGTTTAGAGAAATGTAAATGGAATGTGGCAAAATAAATCAAGGGAGTGATAAATTATATAGGTATAAACTATATAAGGAATAATGAATCAAGAAAAGCTGAAATGCAGCGAGGAGTTTGTTTACAGTGACTGTGTTCTCTTCCAGGCGATACCGTTCTCTTCCTTTACGCAATGTATTAGTATGGCCCATTACTTTTATACTCTCTTACTACACACTCAGAAGTATGTACTTTTCCTTCACAAAAAGAGTACATGCTTTTAGTGCAGGGTATAAGTATGCCAACTGGGACTCGGGGATTGGCCGTGGATTCTGATTCCCAAACCTTGAACCAAGAAAAGCCAAATAAGAGATCCCATTAATTCAACAAAAATCCCGTTTGTCTACTAGTCTTCATCAACTATGAGTTCCTTTCCAATATATGACATTGCTGCTCACAGCATCAGAAAGAAAACAAGATAGCACTTCTTTACTCTTAAATGAGTTATGTTTTTTGTGTGTGTGTATATGTATGTGTGTATATGTATATATATATATATATATATATATATATATATATATATATATATATATATATATATATATATACACACACATATATATATGTATATGTATGTATATATGTATATATATGTGTGTGTGTATGTATATGTATGTAAGCATTTTTTGCTTTAGGTCAGTCAACATACAGACAAACACTACTGGGCAAAAAAGAGTGGTAAAATATTGAGCTTTTAATGGTCTTAACAACAAATCGTTGGCCAGGAAATGAGCAAAAACTAAACAAATAGATAAAGTAACTTTTGAGTATGGGATAGCTTTTCCTTTGATTTCTTTAAATGTGTAAGCCTCGTGGGATAATCTTTGGACAGCTTTTTTATTTGTATTTAATTTTTTTTTTCATTTCATTTAATTTTGTGCAGCCAGACATGTGTTGGTTTAAATTTTACATCAAACATTTGAATCATTATTATGATTTCACCTTTAAGTACAAGACGACTATATAAATGAAATAATTTCCCTGTTTCTAGCTTTTCTCCAAACAGTTCACTGCAGCAAAATAAATGAGCAAATGGTGGCACAGGAGCTCTCAGAAGTGCGTTTGTTTAATTCTTGCTCATTTCCTGACCGATGAGTTATTGTTAATGTCATTAAAAGCTTAAAATTATATATATATATAATATAACAAGTGAATGCACTCCAGGGCAAATAAAATAAATTTTTTATAAATAAACACACATATATATAAAATCTCTGTATTTAAAAAAAAATGTTTTTTAAAAATATTTTCTTTATTTGCCCAGGAGTGCATTCACTTAGTAAATCTATAGCTATGGAATCTGTGGCCTGTGTGCTGTTTCGAGGAAGAAAACGTACATCACTCATCATGGTTAGCTGACTAGGTTGTTGTTAAGTAAAGACACACACACTTTGTACCTCGAATGCAGGGAGGTCGAAAATAGTATCCTTCCCAGATCCTACTCACCACTTCTGAGGTAAATCGAATGCAGCAGTAATGTCAAGGTGACAGCCCTCTGAACATCTTGAAGAGCACACAGTGTACAACCTGAGCCAACTGTTAGCAGTCAGTTTCCCAAATATGGGCGGATTTCCTGTTTGACACTGCCGTGCGAGAGTGGAAGTGATGCCCAGTAACTTCCCAAATGGTTTTCGATTGGACTGCAGGCCTGGATGACTGAAAAACCTCAAACACACTTCACCAAAACACAAATGCTGAGTTTAAGTAGTCTGAAAGAAGGCTTGGCAGTATTTGCTGAAAAGTAATCAGGTCTTCTAAAAGTTCTAGCCTAAACTGTGAGGTGTGTATGAGAGAACGTGTGACTACTGCGACAGATTGTGTTTGTGCGTGATTATAAGATTTGGTGGTGAAAGGAAAACTGATAATACGAGTCACCAACTATATGCTGCTCTCTTGGATACTTTTAGAGGATGAGACCAAGCTGAAAATGATGCAGGAAGTCAGTGAAAACTTTGAGGTAAGCCCTAAAGTCAATCAGAAATGTAGACCTTAGCATTTGTATGTTTTGTTTTTTAATACAAAAATATTGTACATCTATTTTGAATTTTTATATCGTTAAATCTTGTTTGTCTAGAACGTGACGTCGTCTCCACAGTACTCAACTTTTCTGGAACACATCATCCCCCGCTTTCTCACCTTTCTTCAGGATGGAGAGGTGCAGTTTCTTCAGGAGAAGCCCACCCAGGTGCTTTACTCTCACCTTTTCTACCTAACTAATCTCTCTGTACTGTTACTCTCAACCTTAACCATGGAAGCACTTCATGGTTTAAGCGCAATCAGGTTTCTTACTCTGATGTTCCCTGACAGCAATTAAGGAAACTGGTCCTTGAAATTATCCACCGCATCCCTACCAACGAGCACCTGCGACCTCATGTAAAGAACATCCTGTCTGTGATGTTTCGCTTCCTCGAGGTTAGTTAGCTTTCACAGTAGGATGTCTGCACCACAGGTGCAGTATTTACTCGTTATAGTCACTATTGCACGTTGACTCCAATTGTTCGTACTGCGTTTTGAATCCTTCTGTTTTGTTCCCTAGATTGAAAGTGAGGAAAATGTGCTCATCTGTCTGCGCATCATCATTGAACTGCATAAGCAGTTCAGACCTCCGATCTCTCAAGAGGTAAACGCTGCATCATCTCCAGCTGTATTAGTTACAGAGCAAAATCAAGCAGCCAAAGCAACTGTTGACACTTTTATTTTTCTAACAGATTCATCATTTTCTGGACTTTGTGAAGCAAATCTACAAAGATCTGCCAAAAGTAGTGGTATGTACTGTTGTAATATTAAATTGGTAAATTATTGTTCATTTTGGTGCTAGATATTTGTGCTTGGTCTGTACAATTACTCGCTTTAAACTCAGTGTTTTTACAGCACACGTTGGTGGTTTGTTTGAGTGCGTTTTAAAAGTTAGCAGCATTTATACCACTGCACTACTGAATTCTCGATTCAGTAGGTATTGACTGATTTTCTGCAACAGCCAGTTTCAGGATTGTTTCGATAGTAACAACTTCTAAAAGGATTTGTATAATAGATTCTCCACGTAAACAGATAAAAAAAAAAAAAAAGAAGGTGTAATTATGACATTCTGTAAGGAGACATTTGTTTAATGTTTTTGTAAGGAGTCTTCAGTGTTGCTGATTTATAACAGTGAGGCAAAGCTGTATTTTTTTTTGTCTTATTATCTTTGAGAGAAAAAAACACACAACTCGACTATAAACTGATAAAAAATTGCATTCTCTTTAATAAATAAAAAAGATTGTTGCCAGACCCATATGTCCCCACAGTTCTCACCTGCTTTCCCACTGATGCTAAGCAGGGTTGAGTCTGGCCAGTACCTGGATGGGAGACCTCCTGGGGAAAACTAAGGTTGCTGCTGGAAGTGGTATTAGTGAGGCCAGCAGGTGGCGCTCACCATGTAGTCTGTGTGGGGCCTAATGCCCCAGAATAGTGACGGGGACACTATACTGTAAAAACAGCACAGTCTTCCGGATGAGACGTTAAACCGAGGTCCTGACTCTCTGTGGTCATTAAAAATCCCAGGACACTTCTCGTAAGAGAGTAGGGATATAACCCCGGTGTCATGGTGAAATTTCCCCACTGGCCCTTCTCTATCATGGGCCCTAATAATCCCCATCTCTGAATTGGCTACATCACTCTCTCCTCTCCACTAATAGCTGGTGTGTGGTGGGTGTTCTGGTGCACTATGGCTGCCGTTGCATCATCCAGGTGGAAGCTACACACTAGTGGTGGTTGAGGAGATCCCCCACCCTCCATAATACTGTATGTAAAGCAGTATTGAGTGTCTAGAAAAGCGCTACATAAATGTAACTGTAACTAACTGTAGATATGCTTTGGTAAAAGAGGAATAAAACACTTCATGTCGTGTATTATTCCTTAATTTAACAATCCCTCCAGGATTTTGCGATCGCAGTGCTGAGCAAAATCAAGCAAACTCCACAGTATTCTGAGGGACTTGCAATTTTTCAACATTACCGCAGATTTTCTGCTGATTTGGGCCCAAACGTGTCATGGGACATCATCACTACACACGTCCAGGGAGAGCCCTACTTGATTCACATTGTACATTACCTGAGTATAACTGAAAGTTATTCTGAATGACTACAGACGCAGTTATTACACCTCAGTATTTGTAACTTACCTGAGGACATTTGAAAATACCATGTGTATTAAATTTTATTTCGTAAGAAAAAAAAAAGCACGCTTTTTAAACCGTTTTTCATTTTGAAATTTCTGAAAGAACTCTCGAATATTTTTTGACGGTGTACTCTTGACCATGTACTTTGTCTTTTTTTTAAGTAAGATCTTGACACGTGCGTCAAACACGAGTACAGCTAAAACGTTGCAAGCATCACTGCGTATTTTTGTGCAATTTCGCCAATTAAATTAGTTTAATAAAAAAAAAGCACAAAAAATTAGCAAGTTGCATCTCAAATTTAGAAAAACAAGCATTGTTGCAGGCAAAAATCACAAAAAAACCGTCTCTGAAATCCTGTATGGACTGATTAAAAGATCCACTCAGTGGGAATAAGAAGGACGTCTTATTCCGAGTCACAGTTTTTGTATTTAAAGGGATGACAAGCTGGTCCTGTACAACGTGGAACTAATGTTTTGTGGCGATTTATTTTTCAATGATGCTGTAATAAAACGGTTTTGTTCTTAAATCGGCCGAATAGTTGTGATGATGAACCGCGACCGCTCGCTGTGCGCCGCAACCCGCCACGCGCTCGCTGTGCGCCGCAACCCGCCACGCGCTCGCTGTGCGCCGTAACCCGCCACGCGCTCGCTGTGCGCTGCAACCTACTGCCCTGTGCGTATGACAATAGTGAATCGTCATTGTCTGGGATATTGTGCACCATAATCTGTAGTGTGCTGATTTTTTTTTAACTGTCCTCTTTTTCCTCTTAGACGAGGTACTTTGAGAATCCTCAGGTGATAGCGGAGAACACGGTGCCCTCTCCAGAGATGGTGGGCATGATCACTTCAGTGCTGGTGAAGACTGCTCCTGAGCGGGAGGACAGCGAGACCCGCACGGTCAGTGCCTTCAGAGCTCTGCGTGTTTTCTCCATAGTTTTTATCTGTGTTTTTTTTTTTTTTAAATACGTAAATACTAGAGACACAATGATGAGGGCGATGTGCTTTAGCCCAGAGAATGGTACGTGTGTGTGTGTGTGTGTGTGTGTGTGTGTGTGTGTGTGCGCGCACGCTTGTGCTTATAATGTACCATCAGTCCTGGGCGCTGAAAGTAAAACTGATAAGATCTGAGTGTCTCTGCTGCTCTGAAGCTCAATTTACAGATTCATTTACACTTGGCTGAGAATCTGATGCTTATGTGATGTCTGAGAGCTGTTTTTATCACTCAGCATGTCTCCTCTCTGTTGTGTTCCTCTGAACGGTATTTCTCTTTACAGCCAGTAGAGGGTGTCGTCCCCCTGTGATTGACGTGCTTCCCCGTCAATTACAAACGTTTATGGTCTTTAGTGTCTGAACTGAGAGATATTGCATCATCTACAGCTGTTTGATAATCAATGAATGTCCCTTCAAATAGACACGGTGATCATTAAGCTTCACGCTAGGGGAGAATCGCTTTCAATTAATTACTCCTCGTGTCATATTTTATTAGTGACAGCTGGTGCACCAGTAAGCAGCCGAGCTCGGTGTTGTTTCTGAGTGATGTCGTCCCGCAGGGTGTGTCTCATTTGTCTCCTCTCTGTGCTGCAGCATACCATCATTCCCCGGGGGTCGCTGTCTCTCAAGGTCCTGGCTGAACTGCCAATCATTGTGGTTCTCATGTATCAGGTGAAGAAGACACATCACACGTTCATACATCCACAGACTCATAAAAGAACACTGAGTACTCGGTGTAAAAATGACCCGTATCCTAGTTGGTCCCCCTGACGGTAAGCCGTACGTTCTGCCAATGTTCTAATGACTTCTTTCATTCTTCTGCAGCTCTACAAACTAAACATTCACAACGTGGTGTCTGAGTTTGTGCCGCTGATCATGAACACCATCATGCTGCAAGTGACCTCTCAAGCACGGTAAGTTTCATCTTTTTAAGAACACGCTAGTGCAAAGTTTGCCGTTGTGTATGGCAAGTAGAGGTCGACCGATTGATGGGTTTTACAGATTAATCGGCACTGATAACTGGTTGCTGGAGCTATCAGTTTTTTTTTCCGGGGAGCGGCTGAGAAGGGTCCGCTGTCATTATATAGCACGAGAGCGGCCTCTAGAGACGAAATAAAAACTATCGCTGACTAATTTTGTTGTTATTTGAAGTGCTTTTTGATTCCTTTTGGATGTCTCTATTTTTATTTGTTATTTGGAGTGTTACTTTTTGGTTCCGTTTGGATGCATATCTTTTATTTACTTCAATATTTATTAATAGTTAATGTATATAAACCTTTATATATTTATTTCATTTTCAAAAGTACAGTATATTGTACATGGTACAACCAGTACTGTTTATTTTTGTAATATAATTCAGCAATATTTTACTTTGAGTGTTATGTTTTCATTCAGTTTTCACGTTTAAAAACTATCGATTGATAAATCAGTTATCGGTAGGCACCGCCCAACTTGGTTATCTGTAAAATCCACCATCGGTTGCCCTCTAAGGGCAAGGGTTCGCGGAAGTTTTTGACCAGAGGATTTATTTTAAGGGCATGAAATTCTCCTAATATTTCCTAATGTGTCCATTAGAAATGATAGGACCACTGTTTAAGAAATGTAGTGCATTACTATAAATAAAAAATTAAATATTCAGAATAATCAGATTCGCGTATTGTGTGCCACATTTTCATGAGCGTAAAACCCATTTTACACCAAAAAGCGTTCATTTCCGTGCTCTCTTGCACCGTTTTAGTACAGATTATAAACATGCATTATTACTGTATATAATACTGTGTATGTAGTATATTTATTTCATGTCTCCACTCTGTTTTGGTTTTCACCAATGCCAAAGCGACACCGACTGAACCATCACCCATGTGCTGTAGAGATTATGGGCATATAATGCAAAATGTAGCATGAATATTGTATTTAGTAGATTTTCCAGCCTGAGCTGTAATCATGCTGCGTAAAAATAAATTTGTTTATTTTTAAAGAGATTCTCTGTGACCTCTCAGGTTGATCAACATGACTGTATGTTGGTCTTGGCACTGCTTGCAGTCTGGTGTAAAATGGGTTTAAGAGGCGCTTCAAAGTGCAGGAAGGCTAATGGAGTTTTCTGAGAGTTTTAATTTTTTTTTTTTAAAATATTTCCATAAATCATGTTCATGTGCATAGAACTACATTATAAATAACAGTTGGTTAAAAAAAACAAAAAAAATGTCCCACATCTCAGGTC
Organism: Ictalurus furcatus; assembly: GCF_023375685.1. Classification (NCBI taxonomy): domain Eukaryota; kingdom Metazoa; phylum Chordata; class Actinopteri; order Siluriformes; family Ictaluridae; genus Ictalurus; species Ictalurus furcatus. Next base: position 11,739,510 of record NC_071267.1, read on the forward strand.
TCTCTACATGGGGTCACAACCCTAGGGTTGAGAACATATGGGATAAGAGAATATCAAGTTTATCGAATTCTGATTTGTGCCCATCTCTGATCGTTACAGGCAACACAAACTATATAATAAAGAGCTTTATGCAGATTTCATTGCCGCTCAAATCAAGACCCTGTCCTTTTTGGCTTACATCATCCGCCTCTATCAGGTATTTTGGTTATTAGTGCTTATTGATCTACGTTTAAAAAGTATTGACATTGACTTCTCTTTGTGTGATTACTGAATTGTTGTGTGTGTGTGTGCACACTTGGTCAGGATCTGGTTGGGAAGTATTCTCAGCAGATGGTGAAAGGGATGCTGCAGCTGCTGTCTAACTGTCCTCCTGAGACCGCTCACTTGCGCAAAGAGCTGCTGATCGCTGCTAAGCACATCCTCACCACAGATCTTCGCAGCCGTAAGTCCCCCTCTCTCTACACGCCATGTTGCACCGTAACACACTCCCACCTCGGTCACACACTTCCAGCACTGTTTTTATTGGTGGTACACAAACAAAGCATGCCGAATATCTAAAACTGTGGTTCGATATGATATGACGTGGGGAAAATACTTCAGCACACTGCGAGGCTTTCGAAATATCATTTTGTGATGCTAATGATCTTTGTGAGTTTATTTGCGTCTAATATCCGAAGAAGTTTTTTAACGAAGTACAAAATTGACGGCGCGGCATCGCGCTAGACTCCCGCGGTGTTTTCCGTGAGCTTCAGTTCTCAATCAATAGCAGTTGAGAAGGCAACGCGATACACTCGGCTTAATCATTAGTCCTGTAGAGAATAACTGAATCGATGAGAAGCTCTGACTACAAAGACACAGCATTGATGGCTCGTGGTTCAGGGGTTGTTTGCCCTTTCTGTAATGCTGAGAGGTTGTGCTGGCATCTGATAGACTATTTATCTTGCAGAATTCATTCCATGCATGGACAAGCTTTTCGATGAGTCGATACTCATCGGCTCGGGCTACACGGCGAGGGAGACTCTGCGGTAAGAGGCACCCTTTGATAACCCCTTTCTTGCTTTCTTCCTTTGATAACCCCTTTCTTGCATACCTTGAACAGGTGTGAATGAATGTGACACCAGTCAGCAGAACTGCATCGTTGTGTCCCATTAGAGATGCTGGCAGGTGTTGGCACATTTTCTATCAGATCCCAGAGTGTGCTGAAATTTAGTAGGGTTGGCAATGGTACTGTGGCATCTTCACACTGCAGTCACTGCCACTTTAGTGACAAATCTATGCAGAGGGGAAATGCAATGATCAGAAAATGTGAAGATGACTAGTTAATGATGCGTTGCTGATATGAGAAAACCCAATGGACTAAAGAGGTCCAAGTATCTATCTCTCTCGCTCTCACTCTCGCTCTCACTCTCTCTCTCGCTCTCTCTGAGTGCCAGCCTGTCAGCACCTCCATGGGATAGAGGGTGGGAACCTGTCCTGGCGCTGGTCACTGTCTATCACTCAGACACCAAGTGTCACACGCCTGCCAGCATTGCTTCCACTCCAAATCAGCTCATCCTTCAGCAGGCAAATCTGGCTCATATTTGGCTCTGTCAGGATGATTAGAGTTGTTTATTCTGGACTGCTTTTTTGAAAACCTCACCAGACTGTCTGAAGCGTTTGTCTCAAATGATCTGTCATTGTCAAACAAATGAACCAAAACCACGATGAACGCACCATCTGTGCGTTCATCTTATTCTCACTACACTGGTGAGAGCAATGATGGAAAGATACGAATGTGTAGTTAAAGTCCTTTTCTCTTTCAGACCCCTGGCCTACAGCACGCTTGCCGACCTTGTACACCACGTCAGGCAGAACTTGCCTCTAACGGACCTCTCACTGGCTGTGCAACTGTTCGCTAAGAACATTGATGACGAGTCCCTGCCCAGCAGCATTCAGACCATGTCATGCAAACTGCTGCTCAACCTGGTGGACTGCATCCGCTCCAAAAGTGAACAGGAGAACGGCAACGGCAGAGATATCCTCATGAGGATGCTGGAGGTGAGGCAGGACCTTATACCGGGGCCAACAGCTAGTGGACCTCCAAGTACTTCAGCTGACCAAACCATGTACTAGAAAGTAAAACACTGTAGCAGAGCCAGTCAATGTATGAACAAAAGCAACTGCAGTTTTCTAAACTAGCCCAACTTCTGTAGAAGATCCAACGTTGCAGTTTATGCGTTTATGTAAATGACGTAGCTGAAGGCAGCTCATCGGGCCAGAGACTAGCTACAGGGCTAGAAACATTCATTCAGAAAGGAAAAAGGTTTCGCAGCCTTTCATACACTTCTCAGTATTGAAAACAAAATTTAAAGACGACCGGACAGTGAAGGACGCTTGCTAAACTGAAGTCTCATCTGATCAGAGGCTCTGGCACTCTGGTCAAAAGTGGAAACATGTAGCAAAGCTATGGAACAAAATGTAACCATGTCAAATTCTCTTATTTACAGCCATGAATGAATTATTAATAGTTAAGCATGAGAATGTAACTGGTGTCACTATTCTGTCATGTTAATTGCTTCTCCTAACATTTGTAAGCCAGAACTTCTATGTAGCTAGACCTTCACACATTTTAGTTGAGTATCTCTAATATACACAGATCAGCCATATCATTAAAAGCACTGACACGTGAAGTGAATAACGTTGATTATCTCGTCTCGAGGGGTAGGGTATATTAGTCAGGAAGTGAACTGTCAGTTCTCAAAATTGATGTGTTGGAAGTAAGAGAAATGGGCGAGCGTAAGGATCTGAGTGACTTTGAAAAGGGCCGAATTGTGATGGCTGGACGACCGGGTCAGAGCATGTGCAGAATAGCAGGTCTTGAGGGGGGTTTGTGTAGTAGTGTGTTAATCATGAAGTCAAAATGGAGTCCTGTTCATCCTCAGGCCCTCTGGTCTGACCCTGGTCATTGTAACCATGCATTTTTCCACCCATGTTTTGCTGAAATTTCCAAATCGAAAGTTGCTGAAATCCCTTTTCTTATATTGTCCACCAGGTATTTGTGTTAAAATTCCACACCATTGCACGCTATCAGCTCGTGTCCATCTTCAAAAAGTGCAAGCCCCAATCTGAGATGGGCGTAGTGGATCCAGGAGCGTTGCCCGGTGTCCCTGCCACTCCTACAGCCACCACACCAGCCTTACCACCGCCTGCCCCTCCCACTCCAGTCCCTCCGGCCCCGCCCTCTGCCACGCCTTTTGACCGAGCAGGGGAGAAAGAAGACAAGCAAACTTTCCAGGTGTCGGACTGCCGCAGCCTGGTGAAGACCCTTGTGTGTGGGGTGAAGACCATCACATGGGGGATCACCTCCTGCAAAGCTCCGGGAGGTAAGAGCTTTTAAATTTAGAAATTTTGGAAGTTATAAGAAGAATAAAAATTTTTGGTTTTGTCACTTTAACAAGTACACAACAAACAACCATCTCTCTCTCTCGCTCTCTCTCACACACACACACACTCTCTCTCTCACACACACTCTCTCACTTACACACTCTCTCACTCTCTCTCTCACACACACACTCTCTCTCTCTCTCTGTCATGGTATAAATGTATGAGTTTTTTATTATTTGTTTTGCAGCATAGTGGGTATCGAGTATTTTTCTGTAACAGGTTATTACAGTACAGAACAGATTAGTAGCTGATGGATGTTAAAATCTATATTCTTTTTTAGCAATTGTTTTATCTTCCTCCTATTGATTTTTAAATAAAGGGAAGGCTTTCATTGTGTAGGCTTTTTAAACTGTGACTGATGTTTTGCCGGCATCACATAAGCAATCCTCAGCAGAACTAAATATTATGATGTATATCGTGTATCATCTAATGTTTTCATGTATCATAACATGATATTTTGCGATATTGCACATTTTGCTATTTTATTGCAGAAGCCCAGTTTATTCCCAACAAGCAACTTCAACCCAAAGAGACTCAGATCTACATCAAGCTGGTTAAATATGCCATGCAGGCTTTGGATATTTACCAGGTATGACTGACCCCTGATTATTGTCCAGTCTTGGCTGTGATAGACCTCCACTAAACTGCTTTTCAGAACAGAGGAATGCAGTTTTATCATGAGTATAAAATGTGCAGGAGGAGAATGATTATGCTGTTTGATTAGTTTTCTGTGACTTATGAATTCGTGACTGGGGCGCAGAGTGTTTATGCTGGTAATGAAGCTCTACAGCTTATCACAGAGACAACACCCCCCCCTTTTGGCCAGGTACAGATTGCAAGCAACGGGCAGACATACATTCGCGTGGCCAACTGTCAGACTGTCCGCATGAAGGAGGAGAAGGAGGTCCTGGAGCACTTTGCTGGAGTCTTTACCATGATGAACCCACTCACTTTTAAAGAGATTTTCCAAACCACTGTGCCATACATGGTCGAAAGGATCTCCAAAAACTATGCCTTGCAGGTAAGCGTGCTTGCTTTGGATGGTGTGGTAACCCTACTTTTTTTGTGTGTGTATGTAATTATGTCAGTCAACCAAGTGCTGACTCTTTTAGAATATTATTATTATTATTATTATTATTGTTATTGTTATTGTTTTCAGTGCATCTCTGTAAGTCAATCTGCATAACCCTATCATCACACTAGCAAGTCTCAAACTGACAGAAGCCCGTTCATTTGCTTTGAATGTTTGTGATGCAAAACCATGATTTCTGCAGCAAGTGATAAAGCCACAGTGAGACGAGCGACGTGTGAATTGAGATTTTCACTGTTCTATGCAAATCAGCTATTACATGGTAAAGCGACAAGTCCGAACGCTCGGCTCAAATGATTCCTTGGACCACACTATGGCACACGTGGTCTGACATTTCTTCAGTCCCTCACTCACAAGCTTAGTTCCTACCTGCAGTTAGTGCTACTTTACTGTTTATTGTTTGGCACACAAGAACGGAAGAAAAAAATTCTAATCTTGGTTTCATCTTAATACAGTTGCTAGAATCCTAGCAAACCTAGCAAGTACTGCAGTTACTAGATGACAACCTGGACATTCTACTCGGAGCTGTTCACGTCCTGTGACTCGGAATTATGCGACGTCAGACGGTTGTCCAGTTGGCGCTAGCTACGTTAAACTGGATTGTATGTCTTTCGTGTATTTTCCGTTTGATCTCACATTGGTAAAACATGAATAATAGTCTTAAAACTAATCAATGATGCAAATTATTACACAGAAATATTACGAGAGAACTACTTGACTGCAATTTACCGCTAAAGTCGCCGCCGTTTTGAGTGTTTCTGCCTGACGTTTCAGCGGTCAGGTGGTACAAGTCGGAGCTCTCCGAAAATCTGTAGTTCACAAGTTGTAATTATGAATTCTACAAGGACGTGAGCAAATCGCCGTAATTACGACGTGGTGTGGTGTTTAACTAGTTCGCTTTAGAAGATGTATGTAGCTGCTACCGTTTTTCATCAGAACGCTGGACGCTCACAAGTGATAATTGGGCGAATACAGGCAAAGAGCTTCTGCTAAATGCTGTAAGTGTTTAAAAAAAAAAAAAAAAAAAAAAATTGGTTTTCTCTTTTCAGATTGTGGCGAACTCTTTCCTGGCTAACCTGTCGACTTCGGCGCTGTTTGCAACCATCCTAGTGGAGTACCTTTTGGAGCGGCTCCCCGAGATGGGTTCCAACGTGGAGCTGTCCAACCTCTACCTCAAACTCTTCAAACTCGTGTTTGGCTCGGTTTCTCTCTTCGCTGCAGAGAATGAGCAGATGCTCAAGGTCAGAAACTGTAACCTTTGTCCTCGAAGTCTTTTCGACTAAGATAGCTGGGTTAGAAAGAGGATTTTGATGGCTCCGAGCGTCTCGCACACTCCTAACTACGACAACACCCATGCCGTCGATCGCGTCTGCGCTAGTAGCCTCGCTACATTAATTTTAATGCATTCTGTCAGCTGCTCAGATGAGAAATGACACTCGTGCCTCGGATTGACAGCAAGGACTTGAGTGAAGGTCACTGTGAAATAATGTTGCCGAGAGGGAAGAGCTCCAGTCTTCCTTTCTCTGACCCAGAGCTCCAGGTTTATTGAGAGCATGATATGATCTTCAGACATATTAATTGACTTGCTCTCTCTTGTCACATTTCAATATGACAACTGTAATTCATCCTTCAGCTTTTTAGTGCTGCATGACATACTCATACTTTATGTGGCTTTCACAGATAGAGATGAATGTATTGATTGGCCTAGTTAAAATGCTCAGTGCAGTCGCTTTGAGAGTCTGAGAGTTTAAATCCAGATTCCCGGTTAAAGGTTCTATATCTATGATTTCTTCAAAAGTATCTGCAAACACGTGTTTAAAAAAAACTCACTCTCTTCTTTTCTATGCAGCCCCATCTCCATAAGATTGTGAACAGCTCCATGGAACTTGCCCAGTCAGCCAAAGAGCCATACAACTACTTCCTGTTGCTCAGGGCTCTGTTCCGTTCTATTGGCGGAGGAAGTCATGACCTGCTGTATCAGGAGTTCCTGCCTCTTCTACCCAACCTGCTGCAGGGTAAACAAACACCTTCGTTTGTTCTGTTATACTGTTAACTATTGAGGCATCTTCTGCAGTGCAGGAATAACTGAACGGTGACTCTTGTTTTGTGTTTTCCACCTTTTAAAGCGCTTTATACATAAAGGTACTTTAATTTATTCAAAAAGGCTTTGAAAGTCTTTCATCTTTTTAATTTGAAAGCATTATCATTGATGGATGTAGCTATCAATAAGGGTAGAAGTACAATACATGGGCAGGCTGCCATTTCATAAAAGGATCTCTGACAACTTAAAAGTCTGCTTTATTTATACAGGCTTTCCATGAGCATGGGCGTGTTTTCTTTTCTCCTTAGTATTTTGTTATCGTAATTCTCCATGAAAAGATTTTAAAACGGTTATTTTTGTTAGTGATCATGCTTTCATAATAGCATTGATGACTTCCCAGCATCATATTTATCGATACAGTGATGGACACATTTGGCTCAATTTACTCAAGATTAGAAAGGCTACCTTTGACATAACGTGTAAGTTTTAAGCGCTCGTATTTTATTATACGTTCATGCATTCATTGTTCATGTAGTCCAGCTTAAGCGTGGATATCATGCCAGGTATGTGTGCTTTAAAAGTCCATTCAATGTCTGTGTCTTTATTGGTCAAGGCTAATGTATGGGGGGGGGGGGTCTCTTCTCAGGCTTGAACATGCTGCAGAGTGGCCTCCATAAGCAGCACATGAAGGATCTGTTTGTGGAGCTGTGTCTGACCGTGCCTGTGAGGCTGAGCTCTTTGCTTCCCTACCTGCCCATGCTCATGGATCCGCTGGTGTCTGCGCTCAACGGCTCCCAGACGCTGGTAAGCCAGGGCCTGCGCACTCTCGAGCTCTGCGTGGACAACCTGCAGCCAGACTTCCTGTACGACCACATCCAACCCGTCCGTGCCGAGCTCATGCAGGTACAGTCCTTCACCTTTAAACTTTGAACTTGAGGATGTTTTGATGTGCTGGTTTTGAAACCACAGGGTTTCTGGATTGTGTCCAGGCCCTTTGGCGAACTTTGAGGAATCCAGCAGAGACAATCTCTCATGTAGCCTACCGGGTGCTGGGCAAGTTCGGCGGAAGCAACCGGAAGATGCTGAAGGAGTCTCAGAGGTTGCAGTATGTGGTGACTGAGGTGCAGGGCCCCAGCATTAAGGCCGAGTTCACTGACTGCAAAGCCTCTGTTCAGCTGCCCATGGAGAAGGTATTGCTTTTATTCTTTTTTATTTCTTTCTTCTTTTTCTTTTCCTGCACTTCTGTGTGGAGTCTCATTTGCTGTGAAATGCAGAGATTATTTGCAGTGAATAATGCATGCAAACTATTGAATGACTGCAAATGTGATCAATGAACTTCAGCATTTTAAAGTGCACATATTATGGTTTTTCCCAATATTACTGTTCATATAGTGTGTTAGAGCTGTTTGTGAATGTAAAAAAATCTGCAAAGTTTAAAAAAATCAAAGCGCACGACAGAGTTATTGACTCCTGAAAGAAGGAACTGATTCTGAACAGCTGAAAGGAGTCATCAGTAATTCCAGACTTACTTCCTGTACTAACCTACGTAGGTTTGTAACAAAAACCCCGCCTCTGGTCTTCATTGGCTGCTCACTGGCAACGGTAGACCAATCACAACAGACTGGGACATCTGACCAATCAGAGCAGAGTATACTCTCTGAAAGGAGGAGTTTAGAATGAATCATTTAGAATGGATCATTTAACGAGTCGTTTGAGACACTGGGGGGAAGATAAAGGTGATGCTGCAGTTTAAATTATGAGCACGTTAAAGTGTTTTTTGAACTTGGATACATGTAAATCTTATGTATGAGTCCTTTAAAACAAAATGAGGAACGTTTCAAAACCATAATAGGTGCGCTTTAAAACTTTTATCAAAAGTATGTGTCAAATACTAGACAAATGCTTCCTCAATGATTATATTAGAGAAGTTCTGTTGAATTTGAATAATTATAGTTCACAAAGCAGTGCTTTACCAAGCAAATAAGAACATATGCACTGGACTAACTCAACCCCGAACTCACTATTTAGTCTAAAAACACAGTTAGGTTGGTACATATTGACACTTTGATCTAAGATTTAGAATTCCAATGTAAACAGGGTGTCTGTGGGTCTTGCTGCTCCTCCTCTGTTCTAGATTAAATGCAGGCACTTAAAGTTTATGCTTTAATAAGTATTATGTTGTCTTAATTGATTGTCTTAATTTGAATATGCACGTCCTTAAGTTTCATTTTGAAACATTCCTGAATTAATGCTCCATTGCTTTTCAAACCTAAAATCTGTCAACCCCACAAATTTACAAGTGAAAGCTCATTTTTTACACCAGAAAGATTATCAAGAAGCTTTTCAGTTTACACTGGACTTGTCCTGTGCATTACTCAATGTATACAGAGATGGGGGCAATTATTTCTTGCACTAGGTTGGTAGATATAAAAGGCTGTTTTGGCCATCAGAGTGTTACAAACGTGTTTTTCTGTTGTATATGAATAAAAAATGTCACTAATCCAGTGAGTTAGTCACTCCATAGCTCAGTTCACATTTTAACCGATGCAAGGTTAAAGAAGCAGACCTCAGCTGAGATCTTGAGACTTTCTTCAGTTGCAAAAATGGAATTATTCATTAGTAAATAATAACATGCTTATAATGACCTCAGTTAGCTAAATTCCCATATCGGCCATAAATACTGCAGTGATGTGGAGCAGCTTTGTACAGTATATTTATATTAATTAGCCAACATTCATCCACTTAGCAGTTAGCAATCGAAACATTCGCTGAGCCTAAAACATTTAGGGCACGTGAGAACGGTCTGTCAGAATCGTGTGCAAGCTCCTATGTGGGCGAAGTCGGCTTCCTATTGCGTTTCAGTCTGAACTCCAAGGCTACGAGGGAGTGGCCAGGGACAGGATGCTCATTGTGTAATGAATCCTTGTCAAAGAGAAGTGTGTGTGAGCAGAGACGGTGTCTTCCCCAGGTAATTAAAGAGATCATCAGCTCCTGTCCCCGTCCCTCTGCTCCTCCCCCTCCTTAATCAATCTCTCTATGCCGTGCAGACGGGATTATTTGCTCCAGCTAATGGCTCTTCCTGCTGCCCGCCGCTACTTGGGAAAATACAAACTGTCATTTTTGTAATTGCCTTCGTGCCTCCAAGATGGATGCCTCCCACCATTACGCTGGCGCAGCTTAATTTCATTTGCATACGCCTTGCGGTTGCGGCGAGCAGCAGCTGCTCTTCAGTGCAGCCTGGAGCCCAGCTCTGTCGGTTTGGATTAAGAGAAGCTCCGATGCTCCATATCTCTCAATATCCCCCACAGGACCAACAACAACCTCCAGTCAGCCCTTTGCTCCAGCACCAAGTGTGACTACTTTTTTGAGTGTTTTCGAGAACTCTCGATTGTGATCACTTCAGAAGAGGAATGGTCATTGTGATGTAAACCTCAGTGTTTCTACTCACCTGAGCTACACGCTCGAAAATGAGAGCTAACAAATGATGCAGCGAGGGTTTAGCCCTCCCGTATTGCCGAGTCAGCGCTCGCGTCAGAACCGCTCCATGCTCTCACGCCCCAAGTTCTCTTAAAGCCGACTTGATTAATCTCTCCCATTTTCCATCACCTTGGAGGTTCTGCCTGTATTTGTCTCTTGTCTAAGCAATGGTGACTTTAATAAGGTTTCAGACAAGGTGATAAAGTCTCACATACACACACTGCAGTTTCTAGTGTTTTGTCTGGTGAATACTACAACGTGTGTAGATTTAACTCTCAATCAATTCAAAAATCTCTTCTGGGAAGTTAGGTACTGAACCGAAAAACTGCATAAATATGAAATGTGGTGTGTATCTGAAAAAATAGTTTGGTGTGTGCCTTTTGTATATGAGCTTAAGGGAGACCCCATTGTAAACGTGTCACAAGGCAGAGCCTTTTCCTTTTTCTCCTTCATTTTTAATGTAATCCTCTTTTAAGTGAGTCTTTTCTCATGAAAAGGGGTTTCAAGAAGTTAAAAAGACCCCCCCCCGTCATATGTCTGTATATATTCTTGGCTTGTATTCATTGAGGCAGTGCTGTTTATACTTAAGTCAGACTGTTTAACTCCTCTCCATCACTAAAGCTTGTCTGTTCACAATTCTGAAGTATAACAGAGTGAGATTAGTGTGTATAATGGGGAGTACAGTTCAGTGAGGGGAATGGAACAGAGCGTATAGGGAAGAAAATGCCTAAACAGTTCATGTGTCTGCTTTTTAGTTGCGCTGTAATATGATGAACTCTACAAAAAAGTTAGAAGTGTTTTCTTAAACGTTGCAAACAAAATGAATTCTCTGTGATGAATGAATCCCGCAGGAGGATGCTTTTTATATCACTGTTTCTTTTTGAGCTATGAGAGGTCTCGTGCTGTTTTCCAGGCCATAGAGACCGCGCTGGACTGTCTGAAGAGTGCCAACACGGAGCCATATTACAGGCGACAGGCTTGGGAGGTGATCAAATGCTTCCTGGTGGCCATGACCAGCCTGGAGGATAACAAACACGCCCTGTATCAGCTCCTCGCCCATCCAAAGTAAGATCCACTTATCATTCACGCAAGCCTCAAATATTTCATCTCTCGGAAAAGGCAGGCAGTATGACGTTTGGGTTATAGAGGAGTTGTGTTGCATTCTCTGGTTTCTTCGCTATGCTCGTCATCTCCTTTTGTTCCTTCAGTCGGTTCTCGGAGCGCAACGTGAGCACGGTTGACTTCTGTATCGTCCTCACCTCTGCGGTTCCTCAGAGCCACGTGCAGCCTGTTAATAAGGGCTAATTACTCAGACACTTCGAGCGGTTGTGCATAAAGGGTAGCTGGGTCACATTACCCAGGCATTGAACTCTGCGCTGCGGCTAATTGACTTTCCTCTCTGTCTGTTTACCCCAAAAGCCTGCTGCCTGCGCCCCTCACAGGGATAATGAAGTGTGTCAGTTATGAAGGGGGAAGAGCAGCCTCCGCTGTCAGATGGCTTGATTCATGACATCCTCTCGTTCCCACTTTGAGCGCGGCAGACTGCACCGGTCACCGTGAAAAGAATGCAGCGTGCTCTCTTAATATCTCAAATGCCAGCCCGGATAATGGAGTCCCATTCAAGTGGCGGCGGTATGAATTTGAATTGATCCGCCACTCCCTCTCCCCCACTAGCCAGCTCCTCGGCTCTGTCTAGGCCAAAGCCAAAGTCTTTTAAATAGCGATAATGAAATGGCACAATCCATCACTGCTGCTACTGGCATTTGGCCTTATAGAATACAAGCTCGGGCATGGATAAAACAGCCGCTCAATCATAGCCTTCCTATCAGTGGGGGTAAATAATGAAACATCCAACCAAATGCCAGTCAAATACAAAGCAGAAGCTCTCACAGGACTGAGCTGTTGATGTATAAACATCTTTTTAGCATTGACTAATCAACCACTGTTACCTGATTTAAAAAAAATCTAAACTCAGTCCATCACCTCACACATAACATATCGGCTGTTACCACAAAAAAACTAATCAACTAGCTCTAATTAAGCAATATCACATGGGCAAGAGTGCGGTGGTTCAGCTGTAGGCGATCACGTTGATTTGTACATGTTGAATAACGTCTTCATTTTCATCTTCATCTGCCGAGCCGAGTCAAAAGCTATATTCCTGAAAAATATTGTTTGCCTTGCCTACGGATGCTGCTAACCAGGGAGCATCGATGCTCACTCTGTTCCCTTATTGGAAATGATGTCATGTTTTCTGAGTCATCCGTGTCCCAAAGTGTAGTGCGCCAGGGTCCTTACCAGTGCCCGAACTCGTGTACACGATGTACTGATTCATGACTTAGGCAGCTAGGGACCTGATTGAGACGCACCCTCTAACAAAAGAGTTTTCAAAATGGTTGATTGATGGATAGAATATTTCATCATTGCTTTATCTGTGTGTGTGTGTGTGTGTGTGTGTGTGTGTGTGTGTAGTTTTATCCAACTTACGAACTCTGGATCAATTCAGTAAAATGCAAATACTACTGCCAGAGAACAGCCTCTAATTTCTGAAAGCACAGTTGATTTTAGCAGCATGGTATCTGTTCATCAGTTGATAGTGTGTGTACATAAGTGACACAGATTCCCATTATAAGTGAGTTTCCAGTAGATCACTTGTGCACTACAGATGTGGTAGATATACAGTAGATTAAGTTGAGAAACGTTGTGTTGTTATTTTAATGTTGGCATTGAACAGTGCATGAAATTCCTTTTTTCTTGCAGCTTTACAGAGAAATGGATCCCCAACGTAATCATTTCCCACCGATACAAGGCCCAGGACACACCTGCACGCAGGACATTTGAACAGGCCCTGACTGGAGCATTCATGTCTGCCGTCATAAAAGATCTGCGTCCCAGTGCTCTGCCTTTCGTGGCCAGTCTCATCCGCCATTACACCATGGTGGCTGTAGCTCAGCAGTGTGGTGTGTATGACCTTATATTCCTTATGCAGTGAGCCATGAATTCTCTTTTTTATTTATTATTTTATTTTTTAATCTTGAGAATCCAAGCCCAATAAATAACGGTGTTGGTATTTTAGATTTGAGAAGTGCAACTAATAAACAGAATGCAGATGCGCATTTTTCTTTTTCTTCAGCTTATTTATTTATTTATTTTTTATGTTGTAGGTCCTTTCCTGCTGCCGTGCTACCAGCTAGGCAGCCAGCCAAGTACCGCTATGTTCCACAGTGAGGAGAATGGCTCTAAGGGGATGGATCCCCTGGTGCTGATCGATGCCATCGCTATCTGCATGGCATATGAAGAGAAAGAGCTGTGTAAGATTGGCGAAGTCGCACTGGCTGTCATTTTTGATGTCGCTAGCATTATCTTGGGATCCAAAGAGAGGGTGAGTCGGTCTTTCTGCAGCACAAATCTTGACCCTGTTCATATCAAATGACTGCTGATTATTTGATAAGACACTGTTCTGAGTTAGTGTAGTGTTTTCTCCTGCCAGGCGTGCCAGCTGCCACTCTTTTCCTACATCGTGGAGCGTCTGTGTGCGTGCTGCTATGAGCAGGCTTGGTACGCCAAGCTCGGTGGAGTGGTGTCTATAAAGTTCCTCATGGAGAGGCTGCCACTTATTTGGGTGCTGCAGAACCAACTCACCTTTCTCAAGGCTCTGCTGTTTGTCATGATGGACCTCACTGGCGAGGTAGGAACACGGTCACATTGTGCTTCCTCCATGTTTCTGTTCTTGAAGCTTTTACTAGAGGATTGAGTCCCTGTAGAATCCTGCACAAGTGGAGGCACCTGCTTTGCTCCACCCAGAACGGTGCTGCTAGTGTTTTTTTGCAGCCATGCCTGATCTCGAGTCATTCTATGCATTTCCATCACAAACACAGCTGGATGATTTCGAACCAGCAACATGTAACGTCAGTGGCTTTAGCATTTTTGTTTCCATGACCACTCGAATTATGGTTGGATTTGATGATGATGATTATTCCAAAATGCAAACTAAGGAAGATAGTGTTTTACTGACCGTATATCTCAGCGATTTTGAATTGTGTTTGGTCAGATTAATTTTTCTGTAACAGTGGCCCTGACAGTAATGCTGGCTGCAAGGCAAGTCACAGGTTTATATTAATGTGCTCAACCTAATCATTTTCTATCGTTTCTATAGTAACAGGTAATTCACAGGGACTTGTATGTTTGATGCTGTACATAATCTAAGCCTATCATTGTATGACTTTTTATAGCTGTTATAACAAGTGCTAACAGAAAGTTGTTTTGTGGATCTTCCACAGCATTAAGTGTAACTGTAAATGAATTAAAAGTATGTGGTGTTCTTTAATCGATTTAAAAAAAAAAAAAAGTACTTGCAGATGGAATAAAATACTTAATTCTAAAATTTAGTACTAAAATCAGCTTAATTGTGGTTCCCTGAATCTGTACCAGTAGTGCAACCTTGTAAGCACTGACCTCCTGTTTGTCGCAGGTATCTAACGGTGCAGTGGCCATGGCGAAGACCACCCTGGAGCAGCTGCTGGTGCGCTGTGCCACTCCACTGAAGGAGGAGGAGAAGACAGAGGAGTTGCTCAGTGCACAGGACAAGTCCTTTCACATGGTGACCCACGACCTGGTGCGCGAGGTGACCTCACCCAACTCCACTGTGCGCAAGCAAGCCATGCACTCATTGCAGGTTCTGGCACAGGTTACTGGCAAGAGCGTCACTATCATCATGGAGCCTCACAAAGAGGTGTGTTTTTGAGTGGTGTCCTTGAATCATTACGGTGTACCACCAGGGCTGTAAATTATTACATTTTCATCCTCTTTGTCCACACTGTTAGTTAGTTACAGTTACATTTATATAGTGCTTTTCTAGACACTGAAAGTGCTTTACATAGTGGGGGATCTCATCAACCATCACTAGTGTGTAGCATCCACCTGGATAATGCGACGGCAGCCATAGTGCGTCAGAACGCCCACCACACACCAGCTATTAGTGGAGAGAAGAGAGTGATGTAGCCAATTCAGAGATGGAAATTATTAGGGGCCATGATAGCGAAGGGCCAATAGGAGAATTTCACCAGGACACCGGGATTATACCCTTATTCTTTTACAGTAAGTGTCCTGGGATTTTTAAAAAACACAGAGAGTCAGGACCTCGGTTTAACGTCTCATCCGAAAGACAGTATAGTGTGTTTACAGTATAGTGTCCCCGTCACTATACTGGGGCATTAGGCCCCCACACAGACCACAGGGTGTGTGCCTCTTGCTGGCCTCACTAATACCCCTTTCAGCAGCAACCTTAGTTTTCCCTAGGACTTCTCCCATCCAGCTACTGGAAAGGCTCAACCACGCTTAGCTTCAGTGGGCTAGCCAGGTGAGAACTGCAAGGAGATATGGATCTGGCTATATACTGATTGATATGGATCTGGCTATATACTGATTGATGTTCATGGACTTGGTTGAACTAGAGCTGGGGTAATATTTTTATATTACAAAGCCTTGCGATGCTTCACATAGGTAATAAAAGCAATAAACCAAAGACAAATGTAGCTTAGGATATAACCTCTCGCAACCCATTAATGATTGTATGCCTTCACATGCAATCTAGGAAAAGTTTAAGAATGATGTTTGTTTGCTATCAGGTTCTTCAGGACATGGTTCCTCCTAAGAAGCACCTTCTTCGTCACCAGCCTGCCAACGCTCAGATAGGGCTGATGGAAGGGAACACATTCTGCACCACGCTGCAGCCTCGCCTCTTCACCATGGATCTCGGCGTCGTTGAACACAAGGTCTTCTACACTGAGGTGCAGAGTGCCAAAATTCAATCAATCATACACACATTGAGTCTACTCAATCATGCCTAGTATTAATAGAACAACTCCTAGAAAATTTGCAGTGCTATGAAATCATTGTAAAGCCTATAAAATAATTATTCCTAATGTTTATTTACTGCAACTCTGATTAAATACTATAACTGTTCTTAAACTTTTATTATACATTTGTTTACAAATGCCAAAACACTTTTCCCAGTACAAGTCCGTTATTATTTTTGGTAATCACACACATTCTACCAAAGGGTTTAAGGTTAAACTTGGGATATTTCTTTAATAGGGTCCTTTTTTTGTTGATATTTTTTATTACAGTTGCTTTTGCCTTTAGCAGTGTTTGTCTTGTGCAGTTGTTGAATCTGTGTGAGGCTGAAGATGCAGCACTTATGAAGCTGCCCTGCTACAAGAGTCTGCCTTCTCTGGTGCCCTTGCGGATCGCTGCACTCAGTAAGTATTTTACTTCCAGCTAATGAACTTAACCTGTACCTGAGTATAGAGGTACTGCTTGTACTGTGTGTGGGCAGTCTAAGGAAATTTCACTTAGATTTCAATAAGCTATATAATTTATAAGATATACACTTTACCTTCACAAGTGTCTATTGTTATAACTTAATTTATAACCTTATAATTTACAGTGGCGTGTGAAGGTTTGTGAACCCTTTAGAATTTTCTATACATCTGCATAAATATGATCTAAAACATCATCAGATTTCTACACAAGTCCTAAAAGTAGATAAAGAGAACCCAATTCAACAAATGAGATAAAATTGTTATGCTTTGTCATTTATTTTTTGAGGAACATGATCCAATATTGCATATCTGTGAGTGGCAAAAATATGTGAACCTCTAGGATTAGCAGTTAATTTGAAGGTGAAATTAGAATCAGGTGTTTTTAATCAATGGGATGACGTTCAGGTGTGAGTGAGCACCATGTTTTATTTAAAGAACCGAGATCTATCAAAGTCTGATCTTCACAGCACATTTTTGTGTAAGTGTATCATGGCATGAACAAAGGAGATATTGGAGGACCTCAGAAACAGAGTTGTTGATGCTCATCAGGCTGGAAGAGATTCTAAAGGAAAATATCAGGACGTCTGTCCATGAACTGAATCTCAAGAGAAAGTGGGTGATGCAGCAAGACATCGCCCCAGTCATTCTATCAAAGAATGGTTAAAGAAGAATAAAGTTAATGTTTTGGAATGGCCAAGTCAATGTGCTGACCTTAATCCAATAGAAATGTTGTGGAAAGACCTGAAACAAGCAGTTCATGTGAGGAAACCCACCAACATCCCAGAGTTGAAGCTGTTCTGTACTGAGGAATGGGTTAAAATTCCTCCAAGTTGATGTTCAGGACTGATCAACAGTTAGCGCAAACGTTTACTTGCAGTTATTGCTGCACAAGGGGGTCACACCAGATACTGAAAGCAAAGGTTCACTTACTTTTGCCACTCACAGATATGTAATATTGGATCATTTTCCTCAATAAATAAATGACCAAGTATATTTTGTCTCAATTGTTTAATTGGGTTTTCCTTATCTACTTTTAGGACTGTTTAGGATTTGATGATGTTTTAGATCATATTTATGCAGAAATGTATAAATTTCAAGCAGCACTGTATTACCTGTTTACCAGAATTCAACAGGTTTTCTCCAACAGGTCCAACAGGTTTTCTCAATCTGCCACACACATTTGGTCAAGAGTTATGAAAGAGTTGTGAACTTCCTGTGAACATTAATATGCATTTTACATAAACCGTTTTTGGGGTGTGTGTGTGTGTGTGTGTGTGTGTGTGTGTGTGTGCTTGTTCAGATGCTTTGGCAGCCTGTAACTACCTGCCCCAGTCTAGGGAGAAGATTATTGCAGCGCTCTTCAAGGCCCTGAACTCCACCAACAGTGAGCTGCAAGAGGCTGGAGAGGCCTGCATGAGAAAGGTCAGCTCTCTCATAACACTGGCCTTCTTTTATTCCCCTTTCTCTGCATCTCTCCCTGCCGTGCTGCCACTAATGAGTTCTGCCTGGAACAATCAATACAGGATTGAGTGAGGCAGGCGGTGAGGAAAATGAATGTGGCTATGATGCATCATCTTGCTATGGAAGACTGGCCTGGGCTTTATTAGAGTGGCCTTTCCTCTGCTAATGGAGATACACTAGGCTTTGAGTTTTTCTGCCCCAGTGTGACAGGAGACTGAAAGTCAGCATGTTTTTGTGCAGCATGATATTGCGGTAGAATAATGTCACATTTCTCCTTTTTTAAGTAGTCGCACACATCGGTCTGGGTAATGATGTATATTGTTGCAATGGCATATTATATTATAATGTGTTGGTTAAATCAGTCGCATTACTATTACCTGGTGCGGCATTGAATTTATCATAATATACCAAATTCTATACGGCTGGTTTTCAATGACGCATTCATGAATCCATTTCACACTTATTGACATTTGCAAAAGGAAATGCATTTAAACATAACGCTCTTCCTGGTGATGAGACTCGCTTCAATGCTGTAACTATAGTGCATGCTTGTGAAAGCCATCACCTGCTGCACTACACACGGTGGCTAAGGTGTAGTCTGACTGACAATTGAGTAGAGGTCGAGCGGTAGAGGATTTTACTAAGTTGCGTGGTACCTGCCCATAAACGATTAATCGACTGATTAAAATTGATACTTTAAAATAAAATTGCTTTTTAAAATTGATACTGAATAAAAACACTCAAAGTAAAATATTGCCGAACATCATTACAAAAAATATTACAAACACTCCAAATAACACAACAAAATTAGTCAGCGATGGATTTTATTTCACCTCTAGAGGCCGCTGTCGTGCTGTATAATGACAGCGGACACTTCCCACAATAGACACAACCAGGGAAAAACTATCGGCTATATTATTATTTTTTTTCTACAATAGAATGAAGTTTACTTGGTGCATTAATTAGTGCATGCAGATGATGATCTTTTAAAGAATTACAAACAGGCAGGTAAAATTATTTGTACTGCTCTTGATTATTTGACATTACTCAGTGATTTCACCGATTCATTTTCCCCATTTTGACATGTCAATATCAGAACTCTTGCCTAGAAGAAAGCTTCATAAAAGCTTCCTTAAGTGAATGTGTGTCTCATTGTGTGGTTATGCCCCACCCCACCCCCCCTTTCCCAAAGTTCTTGGAGGGAGCCACCATTGAAGTGGATCAGATCCATACTCACATGCGGCCTCTGCTGATGATGCTGGGGGATTATCGCAGTCTGACTCTAAATGTAGTAAACCGACTGACCTCCGTCACAAGACTCTTCCCCAACTCCTTTAACGACAAGTTCTGCGACCAGATGATGGTGAGTTACTGGCACATAACAAGACATTATAGCTCATTGTCACTTCTGGTTCTATCTGGCATTTATTCTGAAATGTCAAGACGGTCATATTACACCTGCGTAACCTTTCGGCTTTGTTTCTCTCAGCAACACTTGAGGAAATGGATGGAGGTGGTGGTGCTCACTCATAAAGGAGGCCAACGCAGTGATGGCAGTGTAAGTGCGAGCGGGTTACCTTTTGCTTGCATTAGGCTTCAGCAGGGCTGAGTGAGCTTATTACTGCGAGTCAGTGCTGACTCTTGGTGTCTTTACGGTGACCTTCACATTTTTCCCAATGCAGATATTCCTCTGTGTGATTTTCTGCTTGGGCTCAAGCCTCTGCAGTCAGTGCTGTAGCACCGTTCTAGCAGTGCTGGGAGAGATAGCAGAGACCTGAGGTGTCTGCACTGTGTTCTCCCCTAGTACAGCTCGCTCAGATATGAGGTGCGAGTGGCCATATTACAATCAATGATTAATTAGGCGCCAGGCTCCCAAGTGTCGGCTTGCTAACAAGCCTCCGAGCACTGGATCTTTGTTATCTGGTGGGCAGATAACCTTGTAGAGGAAAGAAAAGGTGAGAGGATGGAACCTCATGGATAGCTAACATTCACCGTGGTACCCACGTTTTCTAAATATATTGTAATAACATGCAAATTGGCCCTCTGTACCTGTACCTCTGTACTCATGGGTGGCCATGCTGATGAGGCGGGGTCAGCCAGGGGCAGGGGGGCGTGGCTCAGGATGCTGAGCTGGGAGAAGTGAAACAGGGTGGGCAATGCTTATGTTTTTATGATTTTCTTCAACCTTGTCTTTTGAATGTATCATGAGTCAGTTTAGAACTTTTTATCACTATGAAGCTGTTAGACTATAAATCTCTGCCACACACCAGAACTGATAAACTGAACGTGTTTTTTTTCCCCATGTCTTTTGCTATGCTGCTAATTTCTTAGGTTTTAGTGCGTATATGTGTGTATGATTTGGGTATTTGTGTTTTATATATTTTATGAGTGGGTTAGCTGTTAATGTTTAGACCCCACTCAGTCCCTCTGTAAGTCTGTGCTTCATGACCAGCCCACTCCACTCATTTGGTCGACTCGTCGCATCTCTTCTGTGCATCTCCTTTCATTTTCGCACCTCAGCCACCCCGCCATCATTAATGTTCTTCACTGCTGTCCTGTCACTCACTGCTTTGCTGATTGTGTCCCCGTTATTCTCTTGTTCCGGAGCAGCCTGCAATGGAGGGTGTGGAGGTGAGATGGTGCCGTGTTGGGAAGCGTTCTTCCTGTGCCCGTGCTTCATTTTTTTCTGTCAGTGCTGATGGAGTGCTCTGTAACTCTAACTGTGCCACTGTGTCTGTGGTGTCGTGTTTGATTTCTGATTATCACCTTTGTCCTATGCGCATCCCTTTCAGGTCTAGACTTTGTCATTAGTTGTCATTGTTGCTTCATTGACTAGTCGTTGTTGAGTGGAGCATTTAGACAGGTGATGATGAGTGTATGTATATATGTACTAGAATATTTTCATGCTGGTTTTACATTGTCTAAAAATTGCTATGTAAAAAAAAAAAAAAAAAAAAAAAAAAAAAAAAAATTTCACTTGATGGTCTGAAGGTGCTTGAGGTGCTTTAAAGTACTAAGATTTTTTAAAAACTTTTTGAAAGCACTAGAATACCTGGGTAAAATAGCTGTTTTCTTTGATGCTTTCCTCCCAGACTAGTGCGTTACGCTGCCCTAGGTCAGCAAGCAGCATCTCTTGTGTAGTCATCTAAAACAAACCAAATTCCTGACCTGTTCTTGACAGTATTCTTAATATGGAAACATCTGGAATATTTATTTACTTCATAGTCCGTCTTTCCTATATTCAACATTAAATCAATCCATGCAGGATTTTGCAATTTTTTTTTTGTGTGTGATTGTTGCGGCCAAAAATGCTTAATTTTGCTGCGGCTTTTATCGAAATTTGCGGTGTGCTATTTTTTATTGAATTGGTAAAATTGCTATTGCGCGAAATAGTTTTGCACGTTCTTTTGCAGTGATTGTTTGTTGGTAAATGAGACCTTTTTAGTTGTGTTAATGTTCATCACACATGAGTCAGTGGGCTTTGGGTTAAATGCGCATCGTGGTGATGTCACATGATGTGTTTTGGCCAAAATCTGCAGTAATTAAAAAAAAATTGCAAGCTCCTCCGAATATTGAAGAGAGCGCTTGATTTTGTGTTTATTTCTGCGATTGCAAAATCCTGGAGGGACTGATTAGAAATGTAAAAACCTCTGTATTGTTACTGAGGATTTTTCCCAGTGTTCCTTGCTGTTTAGTCTGTACCATGGGTCATGACATTTGTACGACTTACTAACAGAATCACCTTATTTTTCTCTCTTGTTTCTTCCATATAGGAGATGAAGATCTGCTCGGCCATCATAAACCTCTTTCACCTGATCCCGGCTGCTCCTCAGACTCTGGTCAAACCCCTACTGGAGGTCGTTATGAAGACCGAGCGAGCCATGCTAATTGAGGTACTTAATAATAATAATAATAATATCATTATTATTATTATTATTATTATTATTATTTTTTTTTTTTTTTTAAAACCCAGACTGTTTATCATCAAAAAAAGGTCAAACCATTGGTCTCTGTACGTTGTGTTTTGTCATATTGGGCAACAGGCATATGAACTTTTCTGTGTTTCCTGTTCATTAAGGCGGGCAGTCCTTTCCGAGAGCCGCTCATCAAGTTCCTGACACGTCACCCCTCCCAGACAGTAGAACTGTTCATGATGGAGGCCACGCTGAATGACCCACAGTGGAGCCGCATGTTCATGGTAAACCCTTTTGAGTCTTCTGCTTATAAGCACTTCTTCATTTAGGGACTGGACATGGTTGAATCGTTTATCTCCTATTTCAGAGTTTCTTGAAGCACAAAGATGCCAAGCCCCTCCGAGATGTGTTGGCTTCGAACCCGAGCCGGTTTGTCCCCTTACTAGTTCCTGCAGGTACTCCAGGTACAGTGCGGCCTGGCTCACCCTCCACCAGCACGGCTCGCCTAGACCTGCAGTTCCAGGCCATTAAGGTGAGCAAAAGTCTTGGGTCATCATTCTCGTCGTTCCAGATTAATCCGAAGATTGACGGTTCTCTCCAGGACTGCAGTGTAACTGTTTCTCTTCTGTCTTAGATCATAAGCATCATAGTGAAGAATGACGAAGGCTGGCTGGCCGGCCAGCACTCTTTGGTCAGCCAGCTAAGGCGTGTCTGGGTCAGCGAGGCCTTCCAGGAGCGCCACCGTAAAGACAACATGGCTGCGACTAACTGGAAGGAGCCTAAATTGCTGGCCTACTGCCTGCTCAGCTATTGCAAGTACGACCAAGACGTTCTAATGTTGCTCAATCACATGACCCTGCAGAAATCTGTACGATTCGAATTAGAGCAATTCCTATTCGTTTGTTGACTGAGCGGATTGTTGCTTTACCAGACGTAACTACTCAGAGATCGAGCTGCTGTTCCAGCTGCTGCGAGCCTTCACTGGCCGCTTCCTGTGCAACATGACCTTCCTAAAGGAATACATGGAGGAAGAGATTCCAAAGAACTACAGCATCGCACACAAGCGAGCGCTCTTCTTCCGCTTCGTCGAATTCAACGACCCGCAGTTTAATGATGAGCTCAAAGCCAAGGTGAGACACCTTTTTAAAGATGCTGCTATTGGGAGAATTGTTTTCACCTAGCTCTAGTTAAGTACAATACAGGACTGATTTTCCAAGGCTTGGCAATTGGACCCTATTAAATTACCAGACAAGAAACTCTCCAAGGTGTTTAGCATGCCTTTGCTACATAGTGAATACCTGATCTGGCTTAACTTTGCTGTGAGCATTTTCCTCTGTTAGCTGGGACTTATTTTGGGGGGGGGGGGACTGATTTTATGACATGGATCAGCGTTCCTGTGCATCTCTCACACCCACTAGCTCTGTACCTGCTACCTGCATTGGGAATATTATCGTGTATTTGAGAGGCCCTGCTGAATTTATATGGGCTAAAGCAGGGAATAAGCTTTTATCGTAGAAAAACTCCGCTTTGCTCTTCGAGGCACTGCATCTTCGCACCTGCGGCTCTCTGAGGAGCAGTACTGAATATAGAAATATTCAGTACTGCTCCTCAGAGAGCCGCAGGTCTGCAGGTCACACGTTTTTACACAAATCATATCCAGAGTGGTGAATATGATTTCGAGTCGAGGCGACCGTTAGAGGAGGTTTGCTTAACATTGTTTAAGTCTGCTCCTCAAACCATCAAGTCATCAAACCATAGCACCAGTCAATAAATGGTGACCCATTTCAGTGTCGAAATTTATCCATATAAATATCTGCTGTTTTTTTTTTTGTTGTTGTTGTTTTTTTTCCATTGTGTCTCCAATGTCCTTTGATTAATTTCCCCTTTCCCTTTGACGGGTCTGTTTCCATGATTTTTGAAGGTTTAGCCGTCACCGCACTCCTACAGTTCTGCATGTCGTAACCATCGTTTCACCTCCCGCCAGTCCGCATCCGAATCACCGCCACCGAAAGTGCACGCAGAGCCGTTTTCCGAGAGTAGACCCAGCAACACGCTTGAACACAATGCTTGTTTTGAGTGGTACTCTCTGTGGGTTTTGTAGTGGATGCGTAGCTGGGTGTCTGTGTTTAGGGGCTGTGTGCTGCCATAATAGATAGTGTGTAATGGAGTCTGCGCTGCTCCATCACTCATGCTAACGGCGTAGGGGCTCATTAGGGTGGGGGATAATGAAGGCACACCTGCAGCCCTGCGGCCTGCCTGATACCAGCACCGTACGTGCCGTCATTTATTTTACACACACGCTAACACAACAAAAACACACGCACGCAGCGGCCACTATTGAATAACGCCGTGCAGCCAGCCGACACCACCGGTTTTTTGTCTCACCTGCAGAGAGAGACAAAGCCGGGTTAGCCCACTGGTCTGAATTACCCTGGGGGACGAGCAGACATGATTATTGATCACTTTCTTTAATGGGATGCGTCTCGGCTCAAGTGGTGCTGCCAGATGCTTTTCTGTAAGGGCTTAATGAGATGAGTTTTGAGAGAGAGGGAGCCCAACAACTTGAGAGTTTAGACATGATGTTAGTGTTTTATTCTGAGTATTATTAATATAGTAATTGACTGCTTTATGCAGATATTGGTATTTTGAGAGCTTATAAAGATGATGATTTTTACTGTAAAAAGAAATGTGGGAATAATAATAAAATTACAGTTTAATTAGACATTTTATATAAGCATAAATATTTATTTTAAGAATGAATTATTTTGTAGAACAGGTTTTTCCTTCTGAGTAGTGCTTGATGGATGTACAGCATGTTCCCACATGTGTAAAGGTTGTAGTGTTCGGGTTAGTCACAGTGTATGATCAGACAGTTATCTCATGGTTGATTTTTGTGTTTTGTTTTTTTTTCATTTATTTTTCCTTACTCTACTGGTTCTCGTACCGTTTCTGTCTGGAATGCCCCTAAATCAGTCTTTTCTGTGCAGAGGGCACAACTGTTGTAAATAGGGTACATCGCTACCTCTGCTGCCAGTTCTAGCATGTTCATGTTCATAACTTTATCATACACGACAGCTATCAAACGTACAGACAAACGTGGCCTTACTGAGCAGAACTAAAGCAAAACACTACATATTTTTGGCTAAGCAACCGACACACTGTAGTTTCAGTTTACAACGCTGTGATAATCTCTTTTTTTTTTTTTTCCTTTCTTTTTTCTTTCTGTATTACAGATAAGAAAAGAACAATTAGAGGATTTGATCTATTGTAATTTCTTTTGGGTTTTGTCTTGTATACAAATCTGTGCAAATAGAATTTTGATCAAAGATTTCAGAATCAGTTTTTCCTTTAATTTTCACCACTGGCTTTTTAAGTTTTTAGCTTAGGTTATCATAACATGGAAATTTCCAAAAGTAAAACCCCTATTGTTAGGCTGCACCTACTAGAAAAGAACTACAGTAATGTTTTATTATTTTGATTTTTCTGCTTGTCATTTTTATCTGTTGCTTTTCTTCTTTTTTTTTTTTTTTCCTTCACTTTGTTTCCATCTCATGTCATCTCATGTCCCCTTTGTACACTTAGACACATTACATTTTTCTACATTTATCATTCTCCTTCCTGGAATTTGAGCAGGAGAGCCAGAGGGGAACGCAAACAGTCTAATGACATTATTGTAATGTGCTCTCATGTCACTGTGATTAATATCACAGAGCTGGAGAATGAACTGCCACCGATGACTCAAAATTCGAGCTGCCACCCAGCAGCAGACGTTCTGCGGAAGCAATAAATTATAGCACGCTCTTGACAACGTGGTCACTCCTGCAGCCTGGGCTTAGCATTCATCGCATCATTGCCAGTCCAAAGTGTTGTTGATCTGTTAATTATAATGGATGTTTTGTTTATTTGCATTACTTTGGCCCAACCCCCGTCCCCTCAGGTTTTGCAGCACATCCTACACCCAGCTTTTCTGTACAGCTTTGAGAAAGGGGAAGGCGAGCAGCTCCTGGGCCCCCCCAACCCGGAGGGCGACAACCCCGAGAGCATCACTAGTGTTTTCATCACCAAGGTAATGCTGCAGGCTTCCACAACCAAGCTGTCATTCACTCCTGACCAAGTGGCTAATATTATCTGAGAGATATCACAACCTTGTTAAAGGTCGTAGTGTTTGTGGCGTTTCGAATCCGATTAAAGCCAAGACAGAATCCTGTGGGATAATGGCCTCCGTTTGTTTCACACTCAAATTGATTATCTCTTCCCCAGTCTGGCATTAACCGTGGCACAGAGCCTGGCCTATCAGTTACTCTCTTAGCCTGATCTTTTTTAGCCAACAAAAATCTCTGTATTTACTCACTTTAATAGTATTTTTTTTTCGAAGGCTGAAACATTGTAAGTCTGTATTCTTTTAACTGTCGTGCAGGTGCTGGACCCAGAGAAGCAATCTGACCTCCTGGACTCCCTGAGGATCAACCTGCTTCAGTTCTCCACACTGCTGGTGGAACACGCGCCCCACCACATTCACGACAACAACAAGAGCAGGAACAGCAAACTGCGGCGCCTCATGACCTTCGCCTGGCCCTGTCTGCTACCCAAAGCCTGCGTGGACCCGGCCTGCAAATACAGCGGCCATCTGCTCCTGGCCCACATCATCGCAAAGTTCGCCATTCACAAGAAAATTGTCCTGCAGGTTAGAAAATTGGGAGCAAAGTCCTAATACACATCATCTGTAATCCAGTTCCCTTCTAAAACTGTATGCAGAACCATTAGATAATTTTTATATCGTTTTGTATAAATCATTATCCGGACCTGAATACCCACGAATGTTTTTGTTTTCAGGTGTTCCACAGTCTTTTGAAGGCTCACACTATGGAGGCTCGTGCCATCGTGCGACAGGCCATGGCTATCCTCACCCCAGCTGTACCTGCCCGCATGGAGGATGGGCATCAGATGCTCACTCACTGGACCCGTAAGATCATTGTGGAGGAAGGCCACACTGTCCCACAGCTGGTCCATATCCTGCACCTCATCGTGCAGCACTTCAGGGTATGAGTCAGCCTCTACTTATACAGCTCATGAAGTTCCGTGAAGTGTCTCGAAACGTGCGGTATTATTAAACGTGTTGACATGATTTCCACTGAAACAGGAAGTCAGGGCAGGACGTATCGACTGGCCCCTCTGCATTTTTAAATAGCCGGTAGCATTTAACTTGCCTCACAGCCCGGACTAAGCCGTACTTGACAGTTAGTACCATGGATTTTTATGACATCGGGGTGGGACACTTCAGCTTCTCATCAGATTTTCTGTCCAATCAAATGCTCTCTAGAATCTGAAGTGCAGAATGATGTCATCAAAATTGTAGAATTTGAATATGCATGTATCTTCTAAATGTGAACTTTGTCATTGTTTTGGAGCACACTAGCTTATAGCTAACCTTAAGGCGGACATATTCATTCATCCATTTTGATTTCATGGGGACTTTAATGTTATACCCAAACAGAAAAACGGACAGTCCATTTGCTGTCACTCTTGATGACACCGTGCTTGTTTGTGGACAGGTTTACTACCCGGTAAGGCATCACCTTGTGCAGCACATGATCAGTGCCATGCAGCGACTCGGCTTCACCCCCAGTGTCACTATCGAGCAGAGGAAGCTGGCTGTGGACCTGGCAGAGGTGGTCATCAAATGGGAGCTTCAGCGGATCAAAGATCAGCAGGTCAGGCACGTTTACAAACCTTTTGAATTTCCTTCCGAGGTGAAACTCTTTTGTGAACGATGTGGTTTGGTTGCAGCCGGAGTCGGAAGCAGACGCAGCTGCTGGTGGCGAAGGCACAAGCTCTGGAGCGCTGAAGCGGGGAGCATCTGTGGACTCTGCTCAGGATGTCAAGAGGTTCCGCACAGCTACCGGTGCAGTGGGCACGGTGAGGAAACCTTAAACCCAGAGTCAGTTTAATGTGTCACAACTGCAGTCCTGTCTCTCTTTGTCTGCCTGTATCTGTTTTAAATGATTCGACGTGCCATGTTTGAACACAAAGTCTCGTATTTCTCTCATCAGGTGTTTGGCCGCAGTCAGTCAATGCCTGGCACTGAGGCGCTGCTCACCAAACCTGTAGAGAAGCAGCACACTGACACCGTGGTCAACTTCCTCATCCGCGTCGCATGCCAGGTACAGTATATAAACCGGCATGTTGTCCACAACATCTCTTGTTGTCACTTTACCTAAATGAGATCATTCTCTTGTGAGCTGTTCTTCATTTTTGACATATTGCACTATAGAATTCTGTACTCCACAGCACATTCATTGTCTTCTGGTCCTAGGTGAACGACACCGCCAGCATAGCAGGCTCTCCTGGTGAGCTGCTCTCCCGCCGCTGCGTGAATTTGATGAAGATGGCCCTCCGGCCAGACATGTGGCCCCGTGCCGAGCTCAAACTGCAGTGGTTTGACAAACTGCTCATGACTGTCGTGAGTACACATGATGTTTGGAAAACAATTCAAACCTGGCTTTAGGTGATCAGTAATTTATTGAAATGTACTTCATTTCACGGTTCGATCCCACGCCAGCTACGTTCCTGAGCTTGTTTAAATACTTAGCCCTTTTGACGTTTTTCTGCCCTCTTTGTCTCGATCGAGACTTTCTCTTTGTCCTCATCCTGTCCCCATTCCTCCACGTTCTTTCCATTGTCTTTCCAAAAAGCTGTTTTGATGTGAGCCAAATCGATATCGTCTGGCTTATGACTGATTTCTCACTCCCTGGACTGGAGCTCAGCACTGTGACTAATTCTGTTGTCATCTAGGAGACTGGGTCTCAATTAGGCAGTCTATCCACTCTTTCAGGGTGTGTTTGCTGTTTCCTTCACTTCCTCTAGCACACTCAATTTAGATTATTTTTTTTTTGTATTTGTTCCACCTTTTCGGTGCTCTCTTTCTCACTTGCCCTGTCTTTCCTTCTTTTTCTCCTTGCCGTTGGAATGGCCTTCCTGTCATCCAGACACACCACCCTATTGATTCTTTTGCGAACCAGACACACGTGCCCTTCTCCAGGCTTGTGTGTTTGATTGAAATGCACAAATGGGGCCTTATTCCCCAGGCTGCAATAAAATGACACTGCAGTCTGTTTGGCCCTTGTGTAATTGTAGATTCCTGGCATTTGCCTGTCTTGAATGCCAGTGAACACCTTGTTTTTCCTCACTTTAAACGGTTTAGCAGTTTGCGGCTGTGAAGCAGATTCCTGCTTTATTTTGACGGGTCACTCAAATTTGAACTTGGTTTCAAAGACAGATGCATATAATGACGTTAATGCTCATGTATCAAAATAAATCCAGGTGTTTTCTGCATGAAACAAATAAGAGTTTGTTGTAATTTAGTTGAATTATTTGTCATTTAGAAGTTAAGGGAAACCCTCGTCTACTGCTCAGCCTACTACTGACGCAGTACTTCCATAAGTATTATTTCTTAGTGTTAACATCATTATTATTCTTAAGTAGTGGAAATGAAGAAACCCCTTCTATGAGCAGGTGATGTGTGTCCAAACTACAAAGTGTTATGTGTAGCTGTTACTATGCTTCTTCCAATCCACCTAGTCTTGTTTTAACAACCTTTTTCCTGGATTAATTTCTACTGCTATTTCTTCTGCCCCTATACAGACAGGTCTGAGCAAGGTGGTTATCAGTATGTCCTAGCTTTGCCCAATGGACGACAGCCCTCCATTATTTCTCTGACAAAGACACTAGGTGTTGTGCCTTGCTCTGGGTCTCATAAGGGAGTGGACTACATTCCCAGCCCAGATTCTCTCGTAATCTGATTTCTATCAGCTGTATGTTCTACCAGATGTATGTTGGACAGCTCACTGCATATCTTATCTACCCGTGTCTCTCCTGGAGACGCATCTGAGCCTCGTGCTCGCCTCTTTTTTCATGAGTCGGTCCCAGTTGCAGTCTGTGAAACCGGTGCTTCTTTTAAAGAGCCATGTCTCAGTTTTGTTTTCTGAAAAAGATAGCATGCTTTAAAGCTGAATGCTTCTTTGAATCTCAGATTATGTGCTTGTTTTTCCTGTCTTGTATAGGAGCAGCCCACCCAGGCCAACTTCTCAAACATCTGCACAGGGCTGGAGATCCTGAGCTTCCTGTTGACCGTGCTGCAGTCTCCAGCCATACTGACTCACTTCAAACCTCTGCAGCGAGGCATTGCGGCCTGCATGACCTGCGGCAACACCAAAGTCCTCCGAGCGGTACACTCTCTGCTCTCCAGACTCATGAGTATCTTCCCCACCGAGCCCAGTGAGTTAAAGAGCCTGGCCATTGGCCAGCTGTATTTATTATTAAGAATTTTTCCACTGCAAAAGGAAGTACTGTTAGAGTGTGTATATGTAACTACTTGGTTCCATTTCCAACAGGAACGCATGGTTCTTCGGGTGGGATTAGAAGTGCTCAAGCGTACAGCATCATAGTTAATTCAAATGAACGTTTTAACGCAATTTTCAGAATGTTCTAATCAAGATTGTGTGTGTGTGTGTTTACATTTTTAATTAAAACAGCCATAAATGGTTTTTTAAAAGGTTTAAACCAATATGAAGGAAACGCACAGCCTTCTTATCCTGATAAATGCCTCCTACTGCCTGCGCTACTCCCAAACACTGCACGCTTAGATAAAAAACCCCAAGATAAACAGGCGGCACTTCACCGAGGACTGGGCCCATAGCAAAAAAGTTCAATTATCACTTCAAAGGTATGGAATTGGTACAGGTTTGAAAAGTCAAATGAACACGTTTATGTAAAATATAATGCTGCATTACGTCCTGAGTGGGTAATCGCCGGATGGAATTTTCGACCTCGGTATGTTCGACATAGAAAATGGGAAAATCGACACCCTCGTGTTTGTTTGTTTTTTCTTTTGTAGCAATAAGCTAGGCAACTCACTCGGATGAGTGACGGATATTTATTTTTCTCAAACAG
Source organism: Ictalurus furcatus (assembly GCF_023375685.1). Lineage (NCBI taxonomy): Eukaryota > Metazoa > Chordata > Actinopteri > Siluriformes > Ictaluridae > Ictalurus > Ictalurus furcatus. The sequence continues at coordinate 11,770,188 of NC_071267.1, forward strand.
TGACCGGTCCAGTCAGGGTTTTAGATTTAACAAATGAACTGTCTGTATTCTGATGAATCTAAAGCTGATACTTGTCTGTTCGGTGTAACTCATGTAAAGGTATGAAGTGTTACTTTGCTTATTTCTGATGCAATGAGCAGCCATGTTGATTTGACGTCACTTGTTTGCACTATTTGCTGTTGATGGCGCTGTTACTATTTTTGCACATCTACATTTTCCAAAGTCTGTTGTGATCATAAAAAATTGTCAAACGGCACAATTTATTATTAATTGTATTATGTAATATAAAAATTTAAATCCTAATCGGGAATTTTTCATAAAGGTTGTTTTTTTTTTTTTTTTTTTTTTTTAAAAACAACCTTTTTTTATTAATATTTATTTATTTGCTATATTGCCCAGCCTGACAGTATCACATAATATGCTACATCACACAGAAACACATGCTGCAAAGGGGGGAAAAGCAGATAAACGCAAACATTTTCTGATGAAGAGGCATCTTGTTTTTCTTTCTTGTTTATCAGTTCGTTGCTATGCAGTCAGGACAGCTAATGGAACATCTGATACATCTGATATTATACACCATTCTGGGTTCAGACTTCATAGTCTTGACTCCGTCTGATTGACTACCTGGTCCTTCATGTATTCGCACATACCTTTTGACAGGAAACACCAATCGAAACTCATTTAGCTTTTCTGAACAAGATAATTAATGACTTGTAAGCTAGTTAACAGCATTCTTTATTAAAGGTTTGTTCGAAGCAGGTAGTGGTGAGTACCCAAGGTATTTGCTGATCTACTACAGCAGAAGTCTGTGTCTGGTTGATGGCAGTGTCAGTCATTTGGATTCCTCCTGTTTAGGTAGGTGGTTCCTGGCCACAATTCTAGTGCTTTTCCACCTGACGGTGCAGCGTAGCTCAGCTCCGCAAATGATCAGTTGCTCAAACAGGGTTTCATAGACATCCTGATTAATGAGTCTGGCTGGAATTGCTTCTATACAAGCGATGGCGTGTGCTGCATTTAATAACCTCACGGTGTCTTCTGCTCAAGAGGTTAAATATCAAAATGAGCTGGGTTTTGTTGAAATTTATTTATTATTTTGAGTAGACTTTCACTACTTCACCCATCAAGTCACCATCCGATCTAAAGAAACTTCTACATTCACGGCTGGAGTTGTGTGATGAGAAATACATACTCGCGCACACACACGGAGGGATCGGGATAGCCCTGGGTTTTCATTTATCAAGGCATGTTGAGCCAGACTGTACACTGAAAAAGTGCTTTAAGTGACTAAATGTACCACAGCCTTTAGCAAAAGCTTGAGCGTACTTGTGATGACCTGGCAAATTTATTTTGACATGCATATGGATGGCAAATTACAAGAAAAAGTTTGGTTCTGGATATTTTTACTGGCATGCTTTGGGTCACAGGCCATTGTGAAACTTTACAAAGTTCTTCTGACTGATCACCTTTATTCTGTGACGAAACACTTCTGACAACGTCCCCATCCACATGACACGAGGGCTCACTCAGTCATTTGATGAGTGTGGAAAATAATGTCAATCACATGCAGTGGCCTTCAGTTACCAGATCAAATTCAATTCAAAATTTGTTTTTGTCACACACACACACACACACACCCACACACACAACCATACACAGTGTAGCAAAATGCTTTTTACGACTGTCCGTGACATAACATAAAATTTATATAGACCGGAATTTACTTGTATACAGTTAGAAAAAGGAAAAAGTCTTGAAAAATATAAAATGTAAGGATATAAAGATGGGTGGCGGAAACGGTCTGACTGTAATTATTAGATAATGTGCAGATTTGTGCAGTATAATGCTGTTCAACATTAAAATGAGGTAGTTGCCTGTATGTAAATATTTATAACTACAGGGTAATACAGGATAAAGTGGTTGGTGAAGATGAATGAATAGAAGATGTATTAAAGGAGTGCAGGTGGTGTGGGTGGTGTGCATCTCAGTTCACTTGAACACCAATGAGACGTGTTGTAGTGCATCTGTCGGGAAACATCATTTTAACAAGTCCCTTGTTTTGTTTTTATTTTTGTTTTTAGTACGTCATATTTTCGGTTCCTCTCTGTTCTCAGGTACCTCTTCAGTGGCCTCTAAATACGAGGAGTTGGAGTGTTTGTATGCAGCTGTAGGGAAAGTCATTTACGAGGGTCTTACCAATTACGAGAAGGCCACCAGCGCCAACCCCACTCAGCTGTTTGGTAAGAGGTGTCTCTCTTAAGACCACTTTAATGTCTGTAGTGTCAATAATGTATTTAGTCTACTTTCACGTGGATTTTTTTATTTTTTTTTGGCCAAGAATATTGCATCCTGCCAGGGAAAGTGCTTTTGAAGCTGATTTCTCAAATTCCATAAAGCACAAGGATTCTTAATTCCCACAAACACACAATAGGTGGTAAAACACTATTGGATTACATCCTATGGTATTTGATCCAGGCCCGAAATGGCGCTGCCGGTCAATAAATACCTCCTGATTCCGCCTTGCTGGAGGCATACAGTTGCACATGCACCACTGATATGATGTATGTGTCTCAGGCCAGGGTGACTTTTTACATTTGTCTCTGCTCCCCAGAGTCCCAGCCCAAAAAATGCATTACTCATCCTCTCCACCCCCACCTCAGCTGCTATCTCAGTCAGATTTCTTTTAAAATGACCTTGTAATTCAACGTGCGTGAGACACAAGCTGCTTTCAAAGTTGCTAGCATCCCCACTAAATGGCCCCACACTGGTGCATTAGGGAGACCCCATGGTCATGAGCCGTCATCTTAACCCTCATCTCTTTCTCTCTCTCACTTTCCTCTTCCTCCACTTACAGGAACTCTGATGATCCTGAAGTCAGCCTGCAGCTACAACTCCAGCTACATCGATCGCCTGATCTCCGTCTTCATGCGCTCGCTTCAGAAGATGGTACGTGAGCACCTGAGCCCACAGACCAACCCTGGAGCTACAGAGACCAGCGCAGGTAAGCCACCCAAATCCTCACGGGCCAAATCACTATTGTTCCGCTGTTAAAGGACTCCAGATCACCTGCATGATGCTGAATTAATTCTTATTAGCTGCTGTCTAAGAGCTGCTGCGTTAAGGTGCTTTGAGTGCTGGCCTCTTTGTCAACACGCCACCTGCAGGTCCTTGTTCCTGCTCGTGTCTCTCACACACACACACACACACACACACACACACACACACACACAGGATTACTCCCCTTCATCTCTGCTTTGTTCTGAAGCCATGAGTTTGTATGTCAAGGAAAAACGATTCTTTTCTGTGGCCCAGAGCTGGCTGTAGTGTAATTAGCTTTTATGACGTTTTATTAGGTCATGGAAGAGTCTCTATCGGTCACATCTGTTTGGTATGTGTAATTACCACATCTTAGTCGTGTATGCCATTTGCTGATTGAGTGAGTAAAGAATGAGCAATACTTATGATCATAGTGACTGGACTCAAGTCAAATATGTCATGGTCTTTAGCTTCGAGCACATGAGCGTGTCCTGTGGTGTCTGTATTTGACCACTGGGTGCTGCAGAAGGACCAGTGTAACCATTGCTACGTGAGAGCACTAATTTCTGCTAGAAAATTCCTCACCTCGTCCAACGGCTTAGCAACTCCAATCCGACCTCTCGGCTCATACCTTCCCAAAGTGCTATCCTAGTCACGGGTCGTGTACTTCAGGACACGCATAGATGAGCTTGTGCACACACGCACACACTTTCAGCTGTCGCTCATTGTCACTCGGCAGCATCACCAAGGCAGCTGTGCCAAAGCCCTGTGCACACAGCATGAGTCCACACAGAGCTTCAAATCAGCAATCTGCAGCTAGCACGATCTCCATCTCCCCAGTGCTACAGCTGATCAGCACTCACGCGTAACCACTCACAAATCAACCCGAAAATGCATTCAGATTCTAGATTTCCTTAGCTCCAGTTCTCTGTGCTAAACTCGAGTCCTTCTGGTAGCAGAAAGTAAAGGAAGCACTTTTTTTTTTCATCTTTTGACAGTTTGGGTCTGGATGATTTTGTCAAGCTGAGAGTGGAATTTGAATGTGAAACGAACCGCAATGGGCCATGCCATGACTTGTAAAAATGCCTTCCTTTGTCAAATTTACTCTAGTTCTACAGATAAATCAATGATATTTTAACCTCAGATTGCCTCTCCTGGGGTGTGTGTGTGTGTGTGTGTGTGTGTGTGTGTGTGTGTGTCAGTCACGAGTGAGCTGGTCATGCTGAGTCTGGACCTGGTGAAGACCAGGCTGTCTGTGATGAACATGGAGATGAGGAAGAACTTCATTCAGGTCATTCTCACCTCCCTGATCGAGAAATCGCCCGACCCGAAGGTCCTCCGCGCTGTGGTGAAGATTGTGGAGGAGTGGGTGAAGAACAATTCTCCCATGGCATCCAACCAGGTGGATGATTATTATTATTATTATTATTATTATTTTCAATCGGTACATTTTAGAAATGGAAGCCTGGGTTCTATTGATAATTAGACATGAGCATTGAGACGTGAACATGTGATGCTGTGAACCCATGCTTAAACGATTGTGTGCATGTGCGTGTATTCAGTGCTTCTGTAACGCTCCCATAGCTTTGTTCTTTGGGCAGCGTGCCCTGGCTGGCTGGCTGTACCCAGGTGTTCTCTCAGTTAGCCTGAGGCAACAGAACTGACACTGGGAGAAAGGAGCTGGGCAAAGGTGCTGTGCATGGCCCACCTGATAGATTTGAGATAAATGGACTGTATCAATCTGTTCACCCTGTTGCTCCTGCCTCCTCGTCTCTGTTTGTTTGTCTTTTTTCTTTCTTCTTCTTCTTTTTACTCCCTGTACCTCTGTCTTTCTCACTCATCTCTCTTTCTTTTGGCCCAGATGCCGAATCTCCGAGAGAAGTCCATTCTGCTGGTGAAAATGATGACCTACATTGAGAAGCGGTTTCCTGATGACCTTGAATTAAACGCACAGTTTCTGGACCTCGTTAATTACGTCTACAGGTAATTGCCCCAATTAATCATGGGTGGTGTGGCTGCTCTGCCCCGTCCATCTATTGCCATGGCGACAAGGCCACAGCTGGTTCATGGGGTGCAGGGCCAGTTTTGGATGGCTGAAGGGCTTGAGCAGGCTTTGGTGTTTAAGAGGCAGGTGGCGTGAAGGGGTCCTGGTGCGCACCCGGAGTCAACCTTGATGACGCCATTGAAATCATCGCCTGTGTTTTCATGCCGTGTTTGAGATTCTCATTGAATACCCACCCCCCCTTCCATTCTCTCTCTCTCTCTCGCTCTCTCTCTCTCTCGTATATAAAATTTTAAATGAAAGTTTTGCAAACATATGAACTTTCTGAGCCCTCCTTTATTCACCGTCCTTCAGGGATGAGAGCTTGTCAGGAAGTGACATCACATCGAAGCTGGAGCCGGCCTTCCTTTCAGGGCTACGCTGTGCTCAGCCACTGATCAGAGCGAAGTTCTTTGAGGTGTTTGATGCCTCCATGAAGCGGCGTGTCTATGAAAGGCTCCTTTACATCTGCTGTTCCCAGAACTGGGAGGCCATGGGCAGTCACTTCTGGATCAAACAGTGCATTGAGGTACTGAGCAAGCACTTACACTGAAACGCATTCACTTAAAGCAGTGTTTCTCAATCCTGGTCCTGGAGTGCCGCAGCACTCCGTATGTTGGGAGTTTTCCGCCAGTTAAATCTGGTTCAGGTTAATTGGCTGATTTGTTGAATCAGATGAGCTGGGAGGAGGGAAGTCACCAAAATATGCAGGATGGAGAAACACTGCTTTTAAAGGAATATTCTAACAGTGGTATATCTAATCGATATACTGCATCTGTACGGCATGGAAGAATTTCAATAGGTTTTCTCCTCCTGAGAATGATCAGACAACATGTTGACCCTAAGGGCAGTTGTTGAAATTTACAAGATGCAGCTATATAACGGATTCAAAACTACTAAAACAGCTAAATTGTGGTATATGACAAAAATGAAGGGGGGGGGCCCTGCTTTTGGTTTGTTTAGTTTTTTTTTCTTCCATTTTTGAACCAGACCTAGTGCATCATTCCAACATTGAAACAATACAGTATAAAGGACTTCCAGATACTTCTGGCACATTCTCAAAAGTTTTGTGGGATCCGTTCAAGGTCTGGCATTAAGTTGGTAACTCTTAACCGCAGATTCCTTTCTTTCCATATTCGTTCCTTTCCTTACAGAAGTAACCCCTCTGTGAATGGAAGAATCATGCAGTCTTGCTTCATTTACAAGTAGTATTTGACAGGGATTGAAGGAAGTGTTGTGCAAATAGTGTTTTGCACAAATATTTATCAACTGCCACAGAAACTGCCCTTAGACTTCTGAATTGTTGTTCCTTTACAGCAAACAAACACTGATGAAATGCATTGTGGGTTTTTAGAACGGTTCAGAAACCCAGCCTGAATCTACACAACATTGGGAAAGCTGTACTTTCTCTTTAACTTCAGCAAACAGGTTTCAGAGTGTTAAGTGATTGCCATCAATCTCGGACTTTGAGGGTAACGGTGTGGGCTGCAGCTCATACGTTTAAAAAAAAAAAAAAAAAACAAAAACAAAAAAAAAAAATTCCCTCATCTATGCTACAATCAATGCGGCTGCTTACTGGTGAATTATTAATGCCGCCCTACACACCCTAGTGGCGTGTAGTGATTCATCCTTCTGTGCCGGAGCGGAACTACGTTCTGGCATTCGTGCCCTCTAGGCCTCTGTCAGCATAGAAATATGCGACAGTTGCAGTTGTGTGCAGCAGATCAGAAGTCAGCCCTATGCTGTACTGATATCAATAAGCATGGCCAAGGTGCAGACCTAAATGGGGATTGATTACTCCCCACCTCCAGAAGGGTGGGGCTGAGGGGGCACGCAGCAGTTATAATGGAGGCTGGCATCAAACTCAAGTGACCGAGACCTCTTCTGTGTTCCTCAGCTGCTGTTAGCTGTGTGTGAGAAGGGCAGCATCATAGGCACCAGCTGCCAGGGCTCCATGCTGCCCTCCATCACCAATGTCATCAACCTGGCTGACAGCCACGACCGTGCCGCCTTCGCCATGGCCACTCACATCAAACAGGAGCCACGTGAGAGGGAGAACAGCGAGACCAAAGAGGAGGTTTGTGTAGCATTTTCAACGATTCTGATTATCCCTACTCATCAGTATGCATTTCCTGGTCTCAAAGTTATCAAGACCTAGAAACTAATATTACTCAAGTCACTTATTTAAAGTTGCCTCATTAAAATCGCTGCTTTGTCCTGGTGTCTAGGATGTGGAGATAGACATTGAGCTGGCACCCGGGGATCAGACCAGCCTGCCGAAGACCAAGGAGCAGGCCGAGCGCGACGCCGGCAACCAGCTGCACATGCTCACCAACCGCCATGACAAGTTCCTTGATTCCCTTCGAGAGGTCAAGGTGAGTGGCCACCTCAACATATGCTACTCGGGTATACGTGACTCAAGCTGGTCTGTGCAGAACACACAATAACTCACTTTTTCATCCATGGAAAATAAGACGGGTTATATACAGACTGAAATAACAAGTGCTCTGTGCTGTATAAATGGCATCATATAGACTCGAGGGTGCTTCAGGTTAAGCTGTGATTTTTGTTTCGGCTCGAGGACTGGGGAAGATTAGAGACATGACCTGTCACGATTTGCCAGAGGAGCAGCTGTCAGAGATGTTTGCATACTTTTAGCATGCATATATAATGAATCCCAATTATATCCCTTCGGATCTAAATCTGAACTTTTTTTTTTTTTAGTTCCACTGGAATCCCAACAACTCAGAAAATGAACTGCATTTTTACCTGTAATGTTAATTCATGATGTAAATAACTGAGCTGAAAGTGTGTGTGTGTGTGTGTGTGTGTGTGTGTTTCTTAGACGGGAGCGCTGCTGAATGCTCTCATACAGCTCTGTCACATCTCCACACCGTTGGCTGAGAAGACATGGGTGCAGCTTTTCCCTCGTCTCTGGAAGATCCTGTCCGACCGTCAACAGCACGTGAGTCCCACTGTCCTCTTCTGTACCTGGGATCTCAGCTACGGCCTAGCATCTAAAATAAAAAAAGAAAAAGCCTTTCAGAACTTAGTTCTCTGAAAATAGCCCTGTGACAAATTCTTCATTTGACCTTAGGAGCCATTGAAGTGTTTCAGCGCTCCTGATGCATATCGCAGCACTTCCTAATCCGTAAGCTGAATGCCCTTAAAGTGTCAGAGGTCATGTGTCGTCCCTCGCACCAGGCCAATCAGTAGGCTCATGGGAAACAGGCACTCTGACTCTTTGCCCTCTTCAGTAGCAGTTACACATGCAGGCCATGGTAATGAGGAAGAAATTCATGCATTTATGCAAATATCCGGAATTTAATGGGCCAGATGTCTTAAGCATTAAGATTCTAATTAAATAGCTTTGATTTGTGATCATGGGTGCTGTGAATCTTTAAACGCCATTACTAAAGTATTGAAACGGAGTACTTTTATGGCTTTGTTTTGACTAAGTGGCAAGGAAGAGCTGAATGAGGATACATAATACAAGATCTGTCGTGTGAATATGATCCTCTGGTCGTCATTTACATTTTTATTCCACTTGCCATTTTTGATGATAAATATTCATTGAAAAATATTTCCAGGTATGTATTGCCAAGAGAGTAAAGCGTTTTAAAGCCATTCGATATGCTCGCTCTCAAAGCTGAATAATCTCCCTTTTTTTTAAGAAAAAAAACCCATATTCTATGAATACTGAAAGTGCCCCTGTGCCCCGTGGCCCCGTTGCAGGCTCTGTCTGGGGAGATGGGCCCATTCCTGTGCAGCGGCAGTCACCAGGCTCAGAGAGACTGCCAGCCCAGTGCTCTCAACTGCTTTGTGGAGGCCATGTCGCAGTGTGTTCCTCCCATCCCTATCAGGCCCTGTGTGCTCAAGTACCTAGGCAAGACACACAATCTGTGGCTCCGCTCCACCCTCATGCTGGAACAGCAGGCCTTCGAGAAAGGTCTCAGCCTTCACATCAAACCCAAACAGAGCACCGAGTTTTACGAGCAGGAGAGCATCACACCGCCTCAGCAGGTAGACTCAGTACTCCTTTGTGAATCTTTTGTCTTGTGTTTTTTTTTTTTTTTTTTTAAATGATGTGTGGTAGGCTGGAGATCTGCCTATCTTCAGTAAAGCCTTATTCTAAGCAAAGACCTCATAGGTGCATGTGAACTGCACTGCATCTTATTCGTTTAAATGAAAATGATTTCTACAAGATTCCCAAAGTACACGAGTTTAAATTTTACTCACCAAGGTAAACCTTAAACATTTTTTTTTATTTGAAATGTGCTTAAAATTACAATACAATGACGCTTGTAAGATTGCTTGCATTTGCATGTTGACTATGTAGCTTGCTAGTAAACAGAAAATAAAATGTTCACATCCTGAAATACATGCTTGATATGGTTCAGTATTGTTCCATTGCCTCTAAGCCAGTGTTTGTGTCCCGTAGGAGATCCTGGACTCGCTGGCAGAGCTGTACTCCCTGCTGCAGGAAGAGGACATGTGGGCGGGGCTGTGGCAGAAGCGCTGCAAGTTCCCAGAGACGAGCACAGCCATTGCCTATGAGCAGCATGGATTCTTCGAGCAGGTAGATGAACACCGTGTACCCTGACCGTAAACCCCCAACATTTCCTGTCGAGTCTGTAAACATTCATCGCTGTTTTCTTCCCTCCAGGCACAAGAGAGTTATGAGAAAGCCATGGAGAAAGCCCGCAAAGAGCACGAGAGGACCAACACATCTCCTGCCATCTTCCCTGAGTACCAGTTATGGGAGGATCATTGGATCCGGTAGGTTCCGTGGCCTTTATAAGTCGTTGGAAGCCGACCTGTCTTAGCTCTCTGCTGCATAGCCAAGCATTCCCTCAGAACTTGGCCCAAGATGACAGGCTCCTCTCCTAAAGCCACGCTGGATTTTGTAATCCATCCAAAGCTCAATTTATGGAATTTGGCATACGTTGATTTACTTTGCTGTGAGGCGTGTATTCAGGAGAGAAAAAAAAGTTTAACCACAGGCTGTGCTCATTTCTCCTCTGCGCCAGCTGCTCTAAGGAACTGAACCAGTGGGAGGCGCTGACTGAATACGGCCAGTCCAAAGGTCACACCAACGCATACCTGGTGCTGGAGTGTGCGTGGAGAGTTTCCAACTGGGCTGCCATGAAGGAGGCACTGGTGCAGGTAAACCAAGATTAACACACAACGTCCGGCCCCCCCCAGGTTCTTACCCGTCCATCATCTCCTTCACTTCTCCTTGATTGAATAGGGAGTGTGGATATTACCCTGAAATTACACAGCCATAATCGGTATTAAAAGCTCTGTCTGAATAACAGGAGAGCATTAATTCACAGAGGCTGTGGTGTGTGGTAAACAGGAAGCCGTTGTTTACAACGTTTCAGAAATGTAGCCTCCCTGTTGGTGGTTAATTTACGGCCCTGTCTTTTAAAGTCAGGAGGAAAAAGGACATGATGCCACTTGACACATTATAAATACTCTTGCTCCTGTTCAAGGAGACTGAGAATGAATCCACCGAGGTTTCTGTTCTAAGGTGACACCTAATTAAATTGTCCGGCACCGTCGGCCCACTTCTCTGCCTTCTCCCGTCATTCGCTCTGCATCTAATGTTTATGGATGCATGCTTGAATAATTGCGCAAACATCTGCTGGGAAGAGATTTGTTTGCGCTGTGCCAGGGTGCAGAGTGCTGCAGTATGTTTTGCTTTCAGGAAGTTGGAATATTCCAGCTTTCAATTTAGGCGTAGATGATATGGCAAACGCTGCTGCAGGGATATTCATCAACACGTTGAGCAGGGTAAATGTGCTGTGACCCTCCGGCTGTAACTCACCCCACTCTCCTCAACATGCTGCACAGCTGAATGTCAACAACTTTTTGTTCTTTTGTGTTCACATTGACCACTATCTTGGATAAGTAACTTGAATAATTAACGCAGTGCTACCGGTGTTATCCACCAGGAAGTACGTTCTTTGTTGCTGTGACGCAACACATTTGACATTTGGTCTGTCAGCGTGTCGTGTCGGGATATGAAATTGTTCATATTAACTGTATGTCAAATTCTTTTATACTTTTGAGCAATTTTAATATGCAGCGGAAACATACATACATGATTTAAAGTATTACAAAAATGCATTTACATCAATCAGTGCTGGTATTTAACAAAAAAAAGAAATAAATAACAAGGTGTACCACCAAAGGCTGTTGAGTACTGAGTTTGTTAGAGTTTGAATGGCATTTTTACCGTGTTAATATTTACTGTATAATATTTACATGTTTATGTTCAGGTTGCCATGGTTTGCGTTTAGCCACCGAACATAAATTTATTAAGAGGTTTATTTCCTCAACCTTTTGAATAAATAAAGACATGATTTACAATTTCATTTATTTTCACATTCATGTTGAAAATTAAGTATCAAATCTCTGATACTTAATTTTAAGTAAATACCCACACACAGCAAAAAGTTCTAAATCTGTCATTACGTGGAATTGTTGGAGTGTTTTATGGGTGAATTCTGCACGATATTTTATTGAATATGTTGTGCATCGTGTAGGTTCTATTATACGCTATGTAGTGAGAATATGTAATTAATCGGAAGCCATTTGGGACTTGTGCTAACTGCCTTCTGAAATCTTTTAAATAATTAAAATCTCATTGGAATTTTTAAAAGAATTGGACTGTGTGTGTGTGTGTGTGTGTGTGTCAGGTGGAACTGAGCTGTCCTAAGGAGATGGCATGGAAGGTGAACATGCACCGTGGGTACTTGGCCATCTGTCACCCAGAGGAGCAGCAACTCAACTTTATTGAGCGCTTGGTGGAGATGGCCAGCAGCCTGGCTATCAGAGAGTGGCGGAGACTACCTCACATCGTTTCTCATGTCCACACCCCACTGCTGCAGGTCTGGAAACTCTCACACACTCACACCTTTGCCAGCTAGCAGGCGCTCTCAATCCACAGTACACTTTGTGGTTTGTGTTGTCTGTTTTGCAGAAATTATCATACTCACAAGGTGCATGTCATCGCCCTGGTAAAATAGTGTTACTTCATAATCGTCTCAGAAGAATAACATCCTAAACCCGAAGAAGATAATGAAGTAACATGAAACCTGTTCTCACGTCATGTTGCTTGCTCTCGGTACTAAATTAAATCACTCGTGGTAACATGTGCTTTGCACTTGAATGTTAAGTAATTATTTCTCCTAACTGTTTTGACACGTTTGTTCGCTACATGTTTGCTTTGTGAGCAAGTACTGACTGTCTCCTGTGGTTACGGCTACTTAAGTCATTAGGACTGACTTTGTGTGTTGACTGGACTGTTGTGGCTGTGAATAGGTGCTTTGTATTAATATTCAGTGTGTGTTACAGCTTCTTGAGTGACACATGCACAATCAGACCGTGCACACAATAGTGAAGGTGATGTGTGGCCGTAGATTACTTCTGCCACGCCAGGCGTTTTCTGTTCGCTGCACAAGGCTATCAGTGCTGTCACTGGGTGGAGCTCAGTAATGGAGGAATGAAAAAATAGGACAATTATTACTTTTAAAACCGTGTAAGGTTCTGGTATGGGTGACTCTGTGAAATTCAGTGTAGGCTAATATGATCGTATTGATGTCCCATAAAGATGTTTTGTAATTGATTTTGGCGAGTAAAATTTGTGCCATAACTGTGAACTCTTGAAACAATGTGCATCATTGCATGGAACGGATGTTATGCAGCTTCTTTGCGTTTCTGTGCGTGTAATGTTTTGGCTGAAATAGTGCGTCGACAGACGATTCGCTCTCTGGTTGGGTCAGTTTACTGTGGGAGTTTCCAATAAATTTTGTTTACTCTTATTGCTGTTATAGTGCTGCATAGGTACCACCGGAGGGGGGTAGGTAGAAACACCTTCCTCATCCAATAAGAGCAATTAAAAGTGATGGGGAGGCAGGCAGGCAGGCATCGTGGGCATGAGAGAGAGAGAGCGAGAGAGAGAGAGAGAGAGAGTAAAAGCAGTAAGTTTAAAATGCAGTAATTACTTTCCCCTCCTCATCAGATAGCGTTTGATTAAATACCAGTGAGAAAATTCCATTTACATGATGAATGGGCAGTTGGAATGAAGAGTATCAGCTGATATGAACTGATAATTGTGAAAAATATTGTATTTCCCCATTTATTTTCTTCTGAGAGCTTTGATTTGCTCCACAGAAGTTCTCCTTTCAAACACATTCAACCTTCATATGTTGGTTCCTTCTTGTATTTCTCCCTCCGTGTACTTTGGGTAATTCACAGTGAGTTGTCATGTTATAAATCACCAGGCCCATGTGAGCTTTCTAGTAGTCATTCTATGATTTAATTGTAGAACAATACATCATATAGGCCTAATCATAAAATTTATAAATAATAGCGTTTGAGTGTGTGTGATTCCATTTAATTTCAATACAGCATAACGTGTTAAAAATCAGTTACACATAAGTATGTAGTGTCGAGCCATTTTGCCTGTTCATATTTCTTGTATTTTGTCTGATGGGATGATTACACAAAGGCAGGAGCACATTGGGCGGCTTATGGTCTCGCTCTTGTCTTTTGGGATAAATGGGTTCGAAGATACTTTTGATCCACCCTTTTTGCCCAGTCACCTCAGGCGTCATTTCACTCAATTTTTTTTTGTCTTCTCCAATAAGGATCATAAGCCTGCAATACCGCTGCAATAATGGCTTTGAGATTGCTCTGTGCAGGAGAGTGTGAGGTGCCTGCCAGGCTTTTTGGATAGACAGAACGAAAAGCTTCATTTATTAATGTAATCGCGGAGATATTTCAGGTTTTGGAATCATGCCGATGAGGCTAATCTGAGGCAACTGATTTGTGTGAAATTCTTTTGAGGAACGGATGTTCTGTGTCCACGGTTAGGGTTTCATCTGTCCGTCCTCCCTTCTCTTTCACACACAGGCTGCCCAACAGATTATTGAGCTGCAAGAGGCTGCTCAGATCAACGTGGGTCTTCAGCCGGCCAACCTGGGCCGCAACACCAGCCTGCACGACATGAAGACTGTAGTGAAGACGTGGAGGAACCGGCTCCCTATCGTCTCTGATGACCTGTCGCACTGGAGCAGCATCTTCATGTGGCGTCAACACCATTACCAGGGTAAACTGGGATATGTGACCTGCTGTGCCCCGCTGTGTTTTTACCTGCACAGAGCTCTTTAGATATGTTTTAAAAAGTAATCAAGATGGGTTCAGTTTGCTTTTCTGACACATCCCTGTCATTTGTAAAAGTGTTTTATGTCTTTAGAGGGAAGTTGTCTGCTAACCCAAGTTAAATATCTGTGCAGCCATTGTGTCCGCTTATGAGAGTAACACACAGCACGATCCCAACACCAACAACGCCATGCTGGGAGTGCACGCATCCGCCTCGGCCATCATCCAGTATGGCAAGATCGCTCGCAAACAGGGACTGGTCAACGTGGCGTTGGACATCCTGAGTCGCATCCACACCATCCCTACTGTGCCCATTGTCGACTGCTTTCAGAAAATCCGGCAGCAGGTGAAATGCTACCTGCAGTTGGCGGGAGTGATGGGCAAGAACGAGTGTATGCAGGTGAGTGAGATGATCACTGCTGTCAGTCATCGTGCTATTTAATCAGGCTTTAAAAGTTTTTTTAAAAAAAAAGAAATACACTAGAATCCTTATTACTACTTAGTAATCTTGTAAACTTGTATTCTAACATACCATTTTAGAACAAAAGTATAACATTTCCCATATTAGACTAAATGGTAAGACATGCAGTTGATTTGAATCTTTATTATATAAAGAATAATTCATCGGTAAAATTGGTTAACTGATGATGGTCGACTATTCGTGCCCCCGTACCTCTTCTGTTATAGCCCCGTGTCTGTTCAGTGTGGAATTACAGGACCCTGTTCCATTTCTCTGTACACCTCTCTTTTATTGGGTCTGTTCTTCCCTTGCGTGTTTGCTTTTAACAAGGACTTTAGTCCCAATAATTCTGCTCTGTATTACTTGGAGAAGGACTTGTCTTGCGCTGCTGTCAGTCACGCGCCGTGTAAGGAATGGCCCCAGTATCCTCTTAAGCCTGATTAATGGGGCTGCTCCACTCTCCTTCCTTTCATCATTACTCTGCCTCGGTCTCAGCCTCTGCCTGATCCCAGCTGAGGGCACCTGCAGTGTTCTCAGGAGTAGTGCCTGACTTTTCTAGTACTTCGAATCTACTCCTGAGGACACAGCAGGTGCCATTATCTGAGATCTTTCCATCATTTTGGATATTTGCTAGTAGTTGGTAGCTAGGAGTCACTAGTAGGGATTTTTAAAAAAAAATTTTATAGAGGGAAGCTTTAATCAGACTTCAGGGGAATTGATTGGATTGAATCTACAGTCTGGGCTATAAAGAAATCAGCCCAAGCCATTATTGCTGACGTGTGGTTTTTCTAATTACCAAATAAAACAATGTGGATGGTGAATATGTTTTTGGGCAGTATTGTGAAACCACCTGATCTCCTTTTCTTTGTCTTATTAGGGGCTTGAGGTGATCGAGTCGACCAATCTCAAGTACTTCACCAAGGAGATGACCGCTGAGTTCTACGCACTCAAGGGCATGTTCTTAGCCCAGATCAATAAGTAAGTGTGGATTCCCATCTTTGAAGTGCCTCCGTCCTTGTCTGGTTGTCTTCCTTCTTTTCTTTGTAGCTTTATTGAACCTTTTTTTTTTTCTCCTTTCCCTCTCTTCACGCTTAATGCTGGTTAGACTGACATTAAAGAAAAGGGATGATGGTCTGCAAGACAGCTTTTGGCCATTAAGAGCGCAGACTTTTTAAAATGAACATACTCGGAAAAGAGACATTATGGAGAAGACTGATAAACAGCTGTGTGTTTCTATTTTCCCCGCTAATGATCACTCCTAAAGCATTAGGCCAATAATGAGGTCAAGGCAATCATTAGCAGCCAATATGAGTGGATGATGACTAATTAACCTCACATCCTGCACTCACGGATGGAGATAATGGCTGTGGGCTCTCATACAGTGATTGACGCCACTTGTCAAACTCGTATTGAGTGACATTTTCTGTTGAATCCTGTTGAGTTTGGGGGTTCTCAAGAACGAAGTCGAAATATTCGAATATGAGGGTAATTTAGAAGCAGTCTCATTTTGAGAAAGTCTATAGGCCATGCCAAGCTGCTTTCTGCCTTCCATTCCATCTTTTAGCACAGGGGTCATTAAAATCCACCAACCACTTTAAACACAAGCGCACACACTCCTTCATACCCCCAACTTTTGCATGTTGTTATCCAATCAACCCCTGCTCTGCATCAGACTCACTTTCAACTGTAATTACAATAATTGAACACAATCATGCACTTATAATAAGCACAATCATTAATTGGAAGCTTGTTGCGTTACGTTATTATCGCGTTCCGTTGTGTTGTTGAAAGTTTTTTGCGGCTCGAGAAAACTTTATCGGGGCCATTGTTTGGTTTCCCTGGTTCGATCACATCACTTTTGCTCTTCTCTGCAACACTGAAGCTCCATTGGTTTTTATGCCAACGTTCGCCCTCACCGATTGTGACAATGCCCTTCAGGGCGATGGTGACTCTGGAGGGCACTGCTGAATCGCAACGGCTTATTAAATACACGGTGCCGAATAATTAACTCGGTAGCAATTTGTAAAATCTCTGGGATCAGCAAAACTTTCCCTAGCCTCAGCAGCACTTAATGTAATCATTGCATGTTCACTCTGCAAATATTAACAGGGGATTTGATAAAGAAATGGTGCTGTCAGACGGAGGCTTTAAACACTTGACTGGGCAAAGAAATAGCCACACACACTGTACCCAACTCAGTGTGTATGTGTGTATGTGTGTGTATGTGTGTGTATGTGTGTGTATGTGTGTGTATGTGTGTGTATGTGTGTGTATGTGTGTGTGTGTGTGTGTATGTGTGTGTATGTGTATATGTGTGCGTGCGTGCGTGCGTGCGTGTGTGTGCGCGCGAACATGGTGAGTGTCCAAAACGAAGTGAATGCTTCAGTGGATGTGGGCTCCCCTGGTTCCCATCGCAATCAAACTCAAGCCTGTTGCATGCCACATGCTCATTATACGTTCTTCTTATAAGTGGTTGCCCTGGGAAACATTTCACATTGGTCCGTACTTGGAGACATGTGCGTGGGATGGTGGCAATGGCTGAGGCTTTAAGCCACGCTGCTAAGTTCCCTCTCAACTGTTTTTAGTCCCTTTTTATAAAGATGTTTCGTGAGCTCGGCTGCTGGTCTGTTCTAAAAACAGCTCAATGGCCGACTTGAGGAAACCATAATCACTGAGGAAAGGGCTCTCAGAGGTACAGAGTGGCTGATGAAAGAAAATATTGGACTTTGTCAGCTAATATTAGTGAGCTACAGTACAAGTCGCCTTGGCAGGATCTGCCAAGCACATAGTTTCCTAATATGCCGAAATCATATTTATTTTATAGATCTGCGTTTCCATGTAATATTGAATTTATTGCCATATGTCTGCAACCCTTGCTTTTTTTTTGCAGTAACTATGTATCAGATTGTTTTCCACTTTCCAAAATAGTCATTAATAATTCCTTAGATTTATATAGCGCTTTTCTAGGCACTCAAAGCACTTTACGTTATATGAGGCGGGGGGGGGGGATCTCCTCAACCACCACCAGTGTTAACCCATTTGTATTGATTCTTTATCACTTCTATATGGGGAAATGCAAAGATGTCCATCACATGGGCTCACTGGAAAGTCTTTTGCTCTTCATCAGTCAGGCCGTAGGGGAATTGATTTATTTCCTCACTCTTCATATCTGCAGATCGGAGGAAGCCAATAAAGCCTTCTCGGCAGCTGTGCAGATGCACGATGTGCTAGTGAAGGCTTGGGCCATGTGGGGCGATTACCTGGAGAATATCTTTGTGAAAGACCGTCAGTCACACCTGGGTGTGTCGGCAATCACGTGCTACCTCCACGCATGCCGCCATCAGAACGAGAGCAAGTCGCGCAAGTACCTAGCCAAGGTAAGATCTCCTGCCTTACAGCAGCCTTCACTTTCCTCAGCTAGACTGGCCTAAATGAGAGATGTAGGAGATAAGTATATTTCATTAAAGGCATCTTATAACAAGCTAATGTTCCAGTGCTGACTTCTGAACAGAATCGTAAAGAGCTTCTGTGATTGCCTGTTTTCTGTTGGTCTTCTGTTATATGGATAAATGCTCATTCTCAATTTAGCTGCCTCGGGCTGTGCACTGAGAAACCCTTTAACAATTACTGCCACCCCCGCAGGCCCTGGCTGTTTCCCCCACCACCATCTTGGAGGTTAAGAGCTTAATTCCACCCCTGTCAGTCCAATCTAAGCAGCTCTGTTCAACCTGACCCCCCTTCCTTCCCTCCACCACAGAGATGCCTGCTTCAGTCGATCAATAAACACTGTGTGATCTGCTAGCAGCAGGTCAGGAGGAGAAAGGCCACATTCCCCTTTATATAAGCAGCGTTCCTTTTTCCATCAGTCTCAAACCTCTATAGTGACCAGCAGCTGTAAGGTCTGGGTGTTTTTTGTCTTTTTAACACAGCAGGTATTTTGGCAATGATGTGATAATTAATGGTTTTCTTGTGACTTGTGTGCAGAAGCAAAATGGTAACACAAGTAATCAATACCCTGATGCTGGTACCTTGTGGTACCGTATCAAATCAAGTACAAATACATAATTATACCGGTATTAGCGCTATAGGAATTTTACATCAAATTTCTCCACTCAGTTCGGTCCTGGACTTTTTTTTTTTGTGAAACTGAAAGAACCCGGGATACATCAGCCCTATCATGTCCCCTTTTTTGTAAACAAAAGCAGCCTTTTATGAAATTAATCCAGTAGCATTAGAGGTGGCAGTCAGATATAGACCATGGATAATGTGTGCAATTACATTATTAGAGCTGATGTTTGGTTTTGTATGAACGCTGCACACATGGCGCTGTGCTCTCGGGTGCACTCTCGCTCCAGTTGCTTGTGGATCTTTATTTTTCCGGTGGGCTGCCGCACCGGGAGGGCATTTGATTATGTAGGGAGTACTACCGTCCAATTGTGTACTACATGGAGCCTGTGGTCCAGTTTAGAGATGATAAATGAGAATAGATGGCCAGTGATTATCAGTAATTACCCGCAAGCTGTGTGGCCTTGGTGGCCCATCACGGGGTTAATGTCTCCATCAGCGCCTCCAGGGATTGAGCCTCACCTGCCATAACCCCCCCACCCCCCACCCCCACCCCCCATCCCCCATCCACCACTTCCAGAAGCTTCTAACAAGGAAGCGGAGTGTGATGGCGATGATATGATTTCACAAACCATTAAGCCTGTTTTGTACGGCTGAGCGGGTGTTAAATTCACAGGGGTGCGGATTACTCATTTGGATTGTGATATGGACGAGATCAGACTGGTGTTGTGTGGATGAGTCTGATTCACTGAGATGTGTGGACATTTAAATGGCTTTTCATTAGACAGGCAGCTGGTTCCTCATTTAGAATGTCATCAGACACTTGTGTTGTCAAGATTTCTGCGGTGTTATTTTATGTTCTAGGATATGACGTTATCAACACTGAACCTTTTTTTTTTTTGTTTGTTTTGTGTTTTTTTTTTCTTCTCCCAGGTATTGTGGCTGCTGAGTTTTGATGATAAGAACACACTGGCAGATGCTGTGGATAAGTATTGCATTGGCGTGCCGCCAATCCAGTGGCTCGCTTGGATCCCTCAACTCCTCACCTGCCTGGTAGGCTCTGAAGGCAAACCTCTTCTCAACCTCATCAGCCAGGTGTGTATCTCCCATTATCCTGCTGTTTATTACAGTGCTGATGTGGCCCAGGGTGCATTTGTATTGTTTGTTGGCAGACACAGACAAGAGCTTGGCATGATTACTTGTCATGTTCAATAAAACTGAACAAGAGATGTGTCCTGGTGTGTCGTCTCATTTGTAGATGTAGATGTATTGGCCCCTTTGAACCTGCATGTCAATAAACTAATCAGAATCAGTCCCTTTTGTTCTTGGCGTCCCGTAAATTTAGTTTATCAATGTTATTTTCCTGCCTTCCCTCCACCTCTTTAATTATTCACGCAGAGCATTATTGCTGATTTAATATCAGACATCCAGGACCTGCAGGAACAAAGCAAATTAAAATGAAGGCCTAATTTCCCTTGCTTGATGGAGTTTTATTTGTGAGCCTTTTTAAAAGCACCTCCACTTCAAAGAGTAGGCAGTGGCTCCAGGGGCCCTTCGGACTGCAGCAGAGGGAGCGATCTGAGTGTTTAACTTAAACCTCTCTCTCACTCTCTCTATCGCTCTCCTTTCCCTCCTCTCTTTAGATGTTTAAAATGCAGCTGGGCCTCTCTTCTTTCTTGTGCGGATATCCAAGCGCATTGCGTCTTAATCTCCCAATTTCACCCCAAATGCTCCCCTGCATTCAAGATGCTTTGCTAAGAGATTAAGGCCACTTAAACCGATAATCACCGAGTGAAAGAGATGTTCACGTACTTCAGTCACAATTAACAGAGTTGTCAAGGCTAGTCCAGCCATGCAGCGTTCTCTCTGCTGGAGGACGTTTCGGGTTTGATCTTAAGAGCTGTCACTGCCTGGTGCTGATTGAAGGGTGAACGAAGAAGCTCTCCAGATTGTGAAGTGAAGTCTCCAGTGAACGGAGCACCTTAAGCTCAGCCGCTGAATTATTTAGCCTCAGTTCAGTTTTTAAAACGTTTGCTGAAAAATTGATGAAGGTGAGCTATGAAGTGTTCACAGATGAAACAGAAGCAAAGGGAACCCAACACCTTGCTGTACACTCGCATAGCGCATACACATTTTTATAATATAACGAGCAGTGTCTCTGATTATTGGGGTGTTCTTTTCTCCTTCTTCCGTTTTTAATTTTTAATGCGCTACTTACCAAGCTCTTAAAGGCAGATCTTCTGTACTTATTGGTTATTTTCATATAAAGGCCATTCCAGGCACGGAGGTGTCTTTTTACACCTAGCTAGCACTCGCCCTGCGGTCTGCTTCATTGCGGATCCGGTGTCCACTCTAATGGGTGTTTGTCCAGGCGAGACATGAGGACTAGAGGGGCTGCTGGATGGAGAAGCACTCCTCCCGTTCGCCACAGTCTCACCATAACAGACCAGCCAACATTCATAGAGTGTTCATACACCATCATACACTGTGTCAGGTATTGATGCCATATGAGCTGAGGTTCTCTGAAGGTGCTTTGAAGCAGCACAAAGATAAAGTGTGTGGGATCTGGGGAGGCCTTTTGTTCCCAGCTTGTTGTTAGAGCTGGGAATAAGGTGCCCACAAGCAAGTGGAAAATGCTGCTGATCATCAAGGTGTGAAGTAAAATTGTTTCATGACCTTGAGCTCTGATTACACACAGATATTGTTCTTGGCCGCTTTAGTGTAAATGGCTGAGTAGGATTTTGATGAATAGGCTTTGCCCTTTGAGGCTGTTCAAGGGCACTGCAGATCTCAAAGGGAGAGGGCCTGTCCAGACATGACGAGCTTTTACAAAATGTCATATTGAGCCATGGTTTTAATCTGCCCTTGATGTTTGTCCATTTTTATTGCTTCTCCTCGCCGCGGTTTCATTTTCAAAATCCCATGCTATCGCACAGCAGTTTGACGACATGTCAGCGACGTGCTACTCCAGCACCGGCCCTGCAGGGACCGTCTTAAGTGTAATCTGCGCCTGTGTCTTTCAGGTGGGACGTGTCTATCCTCAGGCTGTGTACTTTCCCATCCGAACTTTGTATCTGACACTGAAGATTGAGCAGCGGGAGCGCTACAAGAGCGGTGAGTTCGACTTTCAGTGGCTCCTCCTGGTTCTTGCATTTATGATCATAATATGGCATGATGCGTTTATACACTCTCTATTATTCCCGCAGCATTATGTATGCTCATAGTAGTTAGATGGTAAGTGAAGGTTCCCAGTAAAAGTGTCATTTGGTTCCTGCGTTCGTAATAACTGTGTGAGACCTTTCAATTTACACGATGCTAGATCTCCTTTAAAATATATGATTACTGCAGCGTCGTGAATGTTTACAGTAGTTTCTGTGTGTATGCTATTACTGATTTTGCGCTTGCCCGCGCATGTCTCCTTAGACTCTGGACAGCAGCAGCCGAGCTCAATGGGAGCTCAGAGCCACTCTGCATCAGATCCAGGCCCCATCCGGGCCACGGCACCCATGTGGCGCTGCAGCCGCATCATGCACATGCAGAGAGAGCTGCACCCCACACTGCTCTCATCTCTGGAGGGCATCGTGGACCAGATGGTGTGGTTCCGAGAGAACTGGCACGAGGAGGTAGGCTACACCACCAACTGTGCAATGCGTTTGGTCCCGAGAGAGCTCGATGGCTGTGTTTGAGCTGAGAGCAGATATGTGATTGATGCATGATGCACACAAATGTTTTCTACATGTGGTGGTTGGAATAAGACTGCAGAGCCCTTTAGCGCCTGCTGTGTTTTTGGTTGAGGTGAGAATAGGTCATTTCAGAATGTATATGAAACATGGGGTATTTATTTGTTTGTTATTTATTTGTTTTTATCTTAAGTTCCCATGTCTTAAAGGGATAGTTCACCCAGAAATGGAAATTCTGTCATCGGTTACTCACCATCATGTTGTTTCAAACCCGTAAGACTTTCGTTCATCTTCGGAACACAAATGAAGACATTTTTAATGAAACCTGGGAGATTTCCGTCCCTCCATTTACAGTCCAAGTAACCAATACTTTCACGCTCCAAAAGGTTTATCGGAAAAGTAATCCATGTGACTTCAGTGGTTTAATCCTAATTTTAAGAAGCGATACGAATGCTTTACGTGCGCAAAAAAATGAAATCTTTACTCACAAAAAATCTTCACTTGCACGTAGATCTCCGACGCGCGTTCACGAGAGAAACACAGCGCATGCGTGTCGTGTTCACGTGAAAGCGGACATAAAAGAATTGCAAGTCCTCCTCTGTGTCGAAATCTTGTTGCGTGCCTGAGAAACCTGAAAGTGCAAAGTCTGTTATCCTGACAACTCTGCCATGATGGAAATCTTACAAATTGATACAAAGCGCTGACGCTTCAGACTCCTTCCATATAATTTCATTAAATTTCTCCCAACAAGAAGACGTCACTATATCAGTGGTTTTATGTTTTTCCTTGTAAACGTTGTAAACATCTTTCATTGCAACACGCAGTTTTAATCCATTTGTTATTAGGCTTAGTTTATGTAGATTGGGCAACATGCAAGTCAACCATGAGAACAATTGCATTAATTTAAACCTAAGTTTTGTTTTTGTTTTTTTATCATGGTTGGAACTGCAGTCAGAGCTGTGACGCATTTTTTTTTCTTTTTTTTTTTTTTTTATAGAAAATGAATTCATACCTTCAGATTTGAGATTTATTTGGTATAAATGCATTTACAGTAGTCTCTATAGTTGTGCAGATGAAAGCTGACACAGGCATTGAAGCAGGGCTCGGTGAGGCTGAAAAGTGGTTTTGCAGTGCTGGGGAGGTTTTTGCTCTCATGCTAATTGGGTTGTGGTGAGCAGAGAGGTGTGATTGATGGCTGTGGAGAGCGAGAGGGACTAGGCACTGGGAGATGGGCAGCCCAAGACAGCAGCAGATGCAGTGATGTGCTGAGGCTGGACAGGGACGATGGGAGGCGACTGTGAACACATTGTCCTGAGGGACGGTCCTCTGCATTTGGCACGCTGGGGGAATGAGGGAGTGTCAGATCAGGGGAAAGTGTGATATCACATCTCTCTTTTTTATGTAAAAATAGTAAAGAAGGTATGTATTAAGGTTTGTCCTGCACTAAAAAAAAAAAAAAAAAAAAAAACACGCTTCTAGGTAGTGAGGAAGTGAAGGACACTGAAATCGGATTATTCAGAGGCTCTCGTCCTTACTGCCTGCGCTCTCATCCTCAGGTACTACGGCAGCTCCAGCAAGGCTTGGCTAAGTGTCACTCTGTGGCGTTCGAGAAGAGCGGCGCAGTGTCAGATGCTAAGATCACACCACACACTCTGAACTTTGTGAAGAAGCTGGTGAGCACATTCGGAGTGGGCTTGGAGAACGTCTCCAACGTCTCCACCATGTTCTCCAGCGCCGCATCAGAGTCTCTGGCTCGCCGAGCCCAGGCCACTGCCCAGGATCCTGTATTCCAGAAGATGAAGGGCCAGTTCACCACAGGTCAGTGTGCGCGCGCGCACACACACACACACACACACACACACACACACCCCCCCCATTCATTTGCCTTTTGCAGTAGCAGAGTGGTGCTTTAAGGGGGCAAATCTACCAAATTTGAAACATTCTCAGTTCGTGAGAGATTTTCTACCTCGCACTTCATTCTGACTTCTGGCTCCTGTCACAAACAACCTATATAGCCATTGGTTCTCTCAATTTTTTTTCCTTTTTTTAATATGTAATGTTAATGTAAAAATGGTGGTAAACCTTATAGTGCCCTCCATATACAGTATCTCACAAAAGTGAGTACACCCCTCACATTATTGTAAATATTTGATTATATCTTTTCATGTGACAACACTGAAGAAATGACACTTTGCTACAGTGTAAAGTAGTGAGTGTACAGCTTGTGTAACAGTGTAAATTTACTGTCCCCTCAAAATAACTCAACACACAGCCAAAAGTGAGTACACCCCTAAGTGAAAATGTCCAAATTGGGCCCAATTAGCCATTTTCCCTCCCCGGTGTCATGTGACTTGTTAGTGTTACAAGGTCTCAGGTGTGATGAGGAACCACCGGAAACGCTGTAGTAACCACAAGAGACTAGTTTATACCAAAATCTCTTAGTCACTATGTGTACCCATTTTCTATAATATTTTCTATAATAAGCCAATAATCAGATTATTCACTTGCATGTATACTGTTCAGCTGGATAGAAAAAGAAATGACACACAATGAAGCAAAAATATATGATGCGTATGTTTACTACTTCACTTCACTAGCTGATCATTTGTGTTTACCCACTCTGTCTGAGAACGTTCTGTTAATGAAAATCATGGTGTGAAGTACATACATGGAGGAAAGGCGTAAGTCATGTGATTACGGGGAAACAGTAATACTAATAGCCCCTGTATGGGATATATAATCCTTTTTTAATCGGCAGGATATGAATTCTGGTCCACTCAGTTCCATCGTGTGGGGGGG
Organism: Ictalurus furcatus; assembly: GCF_023375685.1. Lineage (NCBI taxonomy): Eukaryota > Metazoa > Chordata > Actinopteri > Siluriformes > Ictaluridae > Ictalurus > Ictalurus furcatus. Next base: position 11,795,440 of record NC_071267.1, read on the forward strand.
GGGGGGGGTGTGGAATATCCGGATTGCAGTGTATGATTTTTAAACATGTGGTTCACACACGAGCTCCTGTGCTGCATTAACAACGCCTGGCTCAGGAGATAATTGGGGCTATGGAACCACATAATAATATTTATAAGGTGTGGCAGGATGACTACAGGATGCTGGGCGTGTTCAGCAACTTTGATTACGCAGGCATTAATTCAGCATGTTTCTTAATTCAGGGTTTCACATTAGTGCCTCAGTTATCCGAAGTACGTGCAAGTAGTTTTGTTCACATTTAACAAATTAGTAAAAGAAACTCGTATTTGTCGAAGTTGCCGATCACTACTTTGTGGCAAGACTAAACATTTTTACACTTTGCTTATAATTCTGGGATGGCAGAAAACTTTCCTGTACCTTCTGAACATATTATACCACCCTCTTAGTTCTCCTGTTTCACCTGGCAGGAGGACAAGCATGGCAAGAAATGTGTGAAATGTCCATATAAACGCCCCCATATCCTATAAAGGCCTCCCTTTTGAAGGACACAGCTCACATCTGTCCAGCTCAGTCTCCTGTTTTTCTCTGGCCATCTCCTCAGGCTTGTGGAGTTGTGGAAATGCCAAATACAGCTAAAGCGGAGTGTGTGTGTGTGTGTGTGTGTGTGTGTGTGTGTCCGTGTCCTGGGGGACTATAAGAGGGTGTAAAGCAGATGTGGTGGTGCCAGCTGTTCCTCTGTAGTGAGGCAGCGCAACATAACTCACATTCTTTCTCCCACCACTCTTTACAGCTGGTTCTCAAAAGTGAGATGGATAGAAAATATCATTTTTACTCATGAGAGTACACACACTGACACCACACACAATTTGCCAGGCAAAGCCCATGTAATCTGATCATAGCCAAACCATTTGCCTTATTTATAGTGGGCTGCTGCCATAGCTGCAAGTCTGATGAATTTCTATTACTTTTTCTCATCTCCTCCTCTAGAATCTTCTTGTCTTCCCGATTTTCCAATCCAATCCATCATATGCCGATAAAAGAAATCTGGCCTCTGCTGCTTTTTGAGTTTCCTGTTCTCTTAAGGCCTGTTCACACCGGGATGTTTTTCGCAGCGAGTTAAGCGGTCTGTTTTTTGATGCGTTTTTTGTGTTCACACCCACGCGTTAAACACGTGAGACGTGCTGAATGAGAGTGCAAATTCACTCCTTGACAGTAGATGCTGCTTATTGAAAAGCAGAAATACCCCGGTGCTCAAGGTGGCGCTGCACAACTTTCCGTTTCTGACGGAAGAAGAAGAAGAGAGCCAGCATTTAAGTTCACATGCTTTTCGCAAACTGGCTAACTGAAAAAGTATGTTACCTATGGTAATGTAAGGTATTTGGTGATTTGGCCACTGCAACAAATACTTCTTTAAAGCTAAATCCTTAAAGGTCTCATTTTAAACACTATACTGTCTTTAAATAAGTAATGATTGAATGATATCAAAGTCACTGCAATAGCATTCACATACTTATGGGAAGACCCAGATTATTTCATTTTTTTTAATCTTATTAATTTTGGGAGGGTTGGGTACAAGGCAACTATTGTTGTGCCCAAATATGTTCATGTTCCTGCAAATTGATGAAGTGTTGAATATGAATATACTTTTTTGTGGTCACTATGATGATACGACAATGCAATAATGGGGCACTTTGAATAAGAGGTGAAGAATACTTACTTATATATATGCCTGGTGCAAAATAAATACAATGGACTATCAATCAGTGGATTATAATTTGTCTGTTTGCAGGGAAGAGACAAATAAACACACAATGCTATTTAGTGTAGAAAGCAACACTGCATGAATTAAATGGATCACTTAGAATATATGCTTGCATTGTGTGTCATCAAAAAAAACCATAACATAATAAATGAGTCATGAAGTTCTCATTAGTTAAGTTAAAGTTACATGCAATTATACATCACACATACATACATACATACATACATACACACACCGTGTGTGTGTATGTGTGTGTGTGTGTATATATATATATATATATACACACACACTTACTAAAGTGTGTCTGTATATAGTATAGTATGTTTGTGTGTGTAGGCAGAAGGATTTATTAGCAGTGAGCATTTCGAGCATTTCAAACTTCTGAATCTTCCAGTAAGCACCATTGGGGCCATTATGCCATTATCCGCAAATAGAAGCAACATCACTCCGCTGTGAACCGGCCACGCACAGGCGTCCAATACTTATTTCCCCCGTTGTATGAGTTGCCCCGGTCAAGCCATAACATTGCACAAGTACTGAAAGTTGGCTGCTGGAAATCCCTTCATTACTGGGCTTGGCTCAGACTTCTGATTGGCCCGCTGGAACCAGGCTGTGTTCAGTCCTGTGATGGAATTTAAAGCAGAGAGCTTGTGCACTGGCACCACACTCTGGGCCTATTTCTAGCACTTGGCCACTTCTGCACTCTGGCTCTTATTAAGTGGAAAAAACATCTTCCTGTCTTGCTTTGGTGTCCACAGGTCAGAGAACAGGGTGTTTGTTTCCATGATGCTGGGAGCTGCAATACCCTCAAGAGCAGATCTCTGGGCATGGTGTGGAGCTGAAATCGTGCTTCCCACTGTGCGCACACACACACACACACACACACACACACACACACACACACACCAACACTGGAGCAAGTCTCTTGAGGGTAGCATGTTTATCAACAAATAACTTGCTCTACCCAGAGAGAATGAATTGTGGCTTCCTACAGAGACTTCCTAGAAGTGCTCCTGAGACTCTCAGTCCACTGCATTATCATTAGATTATCTGCATTTATGATCTATTTGCACAGATTAGCTCTGTGATTATTAGGTTGGCAGCTTTTTAAAACATATTTTACAAAGCTTTCCTGACATTGCGACACCTGTTACAAAATGGGAAAACTCCAGCCTCTGTGGCACCCCAGACTCTGTAAACAGGAGAGAAAACAAATGATGTAGACCGCCAACACGCAACCAGTCATGTTACCTGTCTGTTCAGAAAACTCCAAGTGAACAGACAGTTCTCGAGGTTGAGGTGTTGGAAGCAGGAAAATGGGCCAGCGTAAGAATCTGAGCGACTTTGACAAGGGCTAATTTGCGATGGCTAGATGACTGGGTCTCCAAAACGGCAGGTCTTGTGGGGTATGCAGTGGTTAGTACCTACCAAAAGTAGTCCAAGGAAGGACAACCAGTGAACCGGCAACAGGGTCATGGGCACCCAAAGCGCATGGGGAGCGATGGCTAGCCAGTCTGTTCCGATCCCACAGAAGAGCTATTGTAGGCCAAATTGCTGAAGAAGTTCATGCTGGCTATGATAGAAAGGCGTCAGAACACACACAGTGCATCACTGCTTGCTGCTGTGTATGGGGTTGCGTAGTGGCAGATTGGTCAGAGTGCCCATGCTGATCCCTGTCCATTGCCAAAAGTTAATATAATGGGCACATGAGCATCAGAACTGGACCATGGAGCTGTGGAAGAAGCTGGCTTGGTCTGATTAATCACGTTTTCTTTTACATCATGTGGACGTCCAGGTGTGTGTATGTGTGTGTCACTTACCTGGGTTAGAGATGGCACCAGGGTGCACTATGGGAAGAAGTTATGCTTACTGAGGCAGTGTGATGCTTTGGGCAATGTTCTGCTGGGAAACCTTTGGTCCTCGCATTCATTTGGATGAAACGACAAAGGAAAGGGCTTTAATTTCCCACATGATGAGAACACGCCCTGAATGGGATGCCAGTCCATCACAGGGCACCATACACACATTTTTATATATATAATATATATATTGAGTGTCAATATCAACTGTGAGCCTGGAGCTGTGAAGAACCTAAAAGACTTTAGAGTATCTGAAACAGAGTTTGTGGTGTCGCTTTTGGCAGTTTGTTTTCACTCAGAATGACACACGGAGCACTGACATTTTTACATGCCATTAAGGCAGTGAGGGTTCTTTAAGTGGCCCATCAGTATGCGTGAGGCACATTTTGACTGCTTTATTCTGAGCTGAATGACAGCTCAATGTGACAGGCTTTGAGTCATATGCACTTCAGTCAAATATTTAAAGACATGGGAAGGGTGTGAGGATTGTCACATCATTGTGAGATGTTGACTACCTTGCCCTTCTTTTAAAGTTGAAGTTGAACGCCAGGACCGTTTTCTGATTGTTTTGCAGTACGGCAGAGGCGCAAAGTTGTGCCCTGAGGATGTCTCCAAAATTAGGAACATGGCTTGTGTTAAGCCAGTTTCTCAGCCAATGCCGTTTAAAAGTTGAACGGAACATGTTATCGCTTTGCTTCCCTCTGCATGCCCGCTGATGTTATCTGTAGACACGCATCACAAAAGGAACATGGGAGAGAGAGTACAGCACAGCACTTGTTATTCCTGATCCCCAGATAACACTTCTCTCTTTCTCTCCCCCTTTCTCTCCTGTCTCTATTCCTCTTTCTTCCTGCTTTGCAATCTTTTTTTTTCCCCTCCCCCTAAACAACCCATCTCTCCTTTTTCTTATCGCTGTGTCTGTCGTTCTGTCATGTCTCTGGTTGCTGGTGCAGATTTCGACTTCAGTGTACCCGGCTCTATGAAGCTGCACAATCTCATCTCTAAACTAAAGAAATGGATCAAGATTTTGGAAGCCAAGACCAAACAGCTGCCAAAGTTCTTCTTGATTGAGGAGAAATGCCGTTTCCTTAGCAACTTCTCAGCCCAGACTGCCGAAGTGGAGATCCCAGGAGAATTCCTCATGCCCAAGCCCACACACTATTACATCAAGATAGCGAGGTAAAGAACATTTTATACAACACACACACACTTGCCTAGTTACTCGTGTAAAGATGTTTTGACACACCCCTTTATCCCTGCAGCTGTAAAAAAAAAAAAAAAAAAAAAAAAAAGCCCCATGCAATGATTAACCCATGCGCTGATGTTCTCGTTCACAGGTTCATGCCCAGGGTAGAGATTGTTCAGAAGCACAACACTGCCGCCCGCCGCCTCTACATCCGTGGGCACAACGGAAAGATTTACCCATACCTGGTGATGAATGATGCCTGCCTGACAGAATCCCGCAGAGAGGAGCGCGTACTGCAGCTCCTACGCCTACTCAACCCCTGCCTGGAGAAGAGGAAGGAGACCACCAAGAGACACCTCTTCTTTACAGGTACCATCCTCACGTCTCATCACAATGTATCTTAATAACACGCTGCTTTAATATGCAGCTTATCAATTGGAGCTAGAGTTGTGAGGTAAGTTACCGGTGTCGTGTAATGAGAGGTCGGTCTGAACAAAGAAAACATCACTAATGTAAAATCACACAGAGCTCCATGTTTTGAACAAATAAATAAGTATTTGTCTTCATTCCCAGCACACTAAACTGCACACTGAACACTGAGCTGCTAGGCAAAGGCCATTCTAATTGTTTTTAGACACTTTTTTTTTTTCTTTCTTTTCAGGTAATACATAGTAAAAATGGATAAATTATGATGCCATTTCATTTAAAAAAGAACTGTGTATTATGTTAAGTAGGAAAAGCTATGTCTGCTGAGTTCATATATCAAACCTTAAATTCTGATGTGGTTTAGTCTCTATTCGAGCAGCTTTAGTTACTGAGTAAGGACTGAATGCATGCAATGCCTAACAGTCCTGATATGTATTGCTTATTGTGCTTTAAAGATGTTTAATTTTATCTGTCTGTCTGTCTTTTTAAATAATTGCTTTAGCATCTGAGCCCTGTTTCTGGGCAGTATATATTAAATCTCCATTAGTGGCTGGCATTTGAGGCTTGTAGATTTTGTACTTGGACCAGCTGTTCAGAACGCCGTTATGGCCCGGTTGTTGCCAGTTAGATCAGCAGAGGAGTGTGATCTCGCAGTGAAAATGATGTACGACGAGGCTACAACGGCTCAACCTTTCTCTGCTGTACGACGAGCAGAAGGAATAAGAAATGAATTTGCCCGTCTCCTGGTAGAAATAGACGGAGCACAATGTAAATCAAGTTCTCACGGTAGACGTCAAGGACACCTTGCAGTGCAATGTAGTGTTCTTTTGTACAGTTTAAATATTCTTAAAGAAATAAATTTTTTTAAATAAACACTTTGATCTTAATTTGTCCGTATTTGAGTCGCCGATCTTTAGTACATATGATCAGGACGCTCGTCTTTATAAGCAAATGAAGGACTTGCAGTGCAAACCTGCAGCGTATTAATCGTTTCCTGGAGCCCGTGCTCAGAGCTGGTGGGCGTTTTCCCGAGAGCTCTGTCCTCACAGGTGTTTCCTCACAGGCTCTCTCGGCCGTGGATTGCTTTTGTTTAAAAATGATATGACTGGGGAATTGCAGTCTCAGTTCACTCACTGTGTAAATGGAACGATTGTATCGACAGTGGCGCGTCTGTGGAAATGTTTAGAAGATGGTTAATGGATGAGCTTAGGTTTCTTCATAAGTCTAGCGTTCTATAGGATTTTAAATATATGGCCGTGCTTGCTAATGCATTGTGCTGTTTTGTGTGTGTGTGTGTGTGTGTGTGTGTGTGTGTGTGTGTGTAATTCAGTCTGAGACTTACAGCCTAATACTGTCTGTTTGAAAGTGAGCCTTATTTCTACTAAGCCGGTCTTTGTCTGGCTCCATTAAATGTGATTGTGTTGTGTTGTCTTGTTGTGTAGTGCCCAGGGTGGTGGCCGTGTCTCCTCAGATGCGCTTGGTGGAGGATAATCCTTCATCCCTCTCACTGGTGGAGATCTACAAACAGCGCTGTGCTAAGAAAGGCATTGAGCATGACAACCCCATCTCCCGCTACTACGACAGATTAGCTACGGTTCAGGCCAGAGGAACACAAGCCAGCCATCAGGTAAAACACACGTGTTACGCTGGGACCTTCCACCTATTCACTCAGTGCACTGTCCGATGTCATACTCGTTTGTGTGTGTGTGTGTGTGTGTGTGTGTGTGTGTGTGTGTGTGGTCTTGATCTAGTAGAGCTGTAGGAGCAAACATCACTGTTTAATTTCTGTTACATTTTCTTACTCACAGGCAAAAAATCTTTGTCACCTTATGATAATTATTTAAACTATTTAGAGACCTATTTGTGCAAATGACTTGTTTTGCTTCATTTTGCAGTTTGTTTATATTACATATTTTTTTAATTAAAATATAATGGACCCACAGACCTTCAAATGTACACTGGTGCAAGTATAGATAGTAATACTTTAAAAAATAATAAGTGAATAAATTAAGAAATAAAATGCAGCCAGAAATACCTAGGACTGCAACTAATGATTATTTTCATAATCGATTAGTTGGCCGATGATTATTATAATAATAATATATTTTTTTCAATTTATCGAATGGGGGGGGCGCAAACTTTCAGTACCCTTTTTTTGTTTATTTAAAATAAAATCCACAAACTGAGTGTTGCTTCCTTGTATGCATGCAGGTGTTGCGGGACATCCTGAAGGAAGTACAAGGCAACATGGTACCACGCAGCATGCTGAAGGAATGGGCGCTGCACACCTTCCCCAACGCCACAGACTACTGGACCTTCCGCAAGATGTTCACTATCCAGCTGGCTCTTATCGGCCTGGCCGAGTTCATGCTGCACCTCAACCGCCTCAACCCTGAGATGCTGCAGATTGCACAGGTAACGTCTGCTCAGCTACACATACAGCCCACAAAATGGTTGAGATTTACTGATAAAAATGCAGTTCTGTGACGGCGCTAGATCTGGATATAAAAAATAGCTTGCTGTATAGATGCATTTTTTTTTAAAAACTTTAGTGATTATGTATGCTCACAGTCCAGTCAGACTCAATCAGCTCTAGGGGTCCACCTGAGATGTGCGACTCCAATACGGCTGTGGTCTCGCATGCTGTGTGGACCATCACACAGCAGATGAAGTCCTGACACACCCCCACGGCACTAAGCACTTGCTCCTCGGATGTGACGAGTGTTTCAGATGGGCTGATTATCCGGTCACTCTCCAGCTGTCAGCCTTGATTCAGTTTAAAAAGGCTGAGTGTAGAAGATTTGGCTCTGCGTCCTTACCGCAACGGGGCAGGTCGTTGATTTGTGAGCACAGAGCCCGTTCGAAGTCTTCATTAGAAATGATTATTAAACAGATGCTCCATCCTTGGATCCTAATCTGCTTTTTTGGGACAAGCAGAGGAGCAGGCATCTAAGCGACACTATTAAGTCTCCTCACTGCATGCTCCTTTCTACAGATCTTATTAGGCACGGTGAGATTGCAGAGCCAAGCACAAGTGTGTGTGTGTGTGTGTGTGTGTGTGTGTGTGTGTGTGTGTGTGTGTGTGTGTGTGTGTGTGTGTGTGTGTGTGTGTGTGTGTGTGTGTGTGTGTCTGTGTGTCTGTGTGTCTGTGTGTGTGTGTGTGTGTCTGTGTGTGTGTGTGTGTGTCTGTGTGTGTGTGTGTGTGTGTGTGTGTGTGTGTGTGTGTGTGTGTGTGTGTGTGTGTGTGTCTGTGTGTGTGTGTGTGTGTGTGTGTCTGTGTGTGTCTGTGTGTGTGTGTGTGTGTGTGTGTGTGTGTGTGTGTGTGTGTGTGTGTGTGTGTGTGTACGTGTACATATTACCATCAGGAGAACTTTGCTTATTGATTGTGCTTGAGGTCAGCCTGTGGAGAGAACCTTTTCCACGCACTTTGGTCTACTTTCGTGCATTTTCTATTTAGGTGTCAACAGTTTTTGCATTAGATATGCATGCATTTATGGGAACTTGGTCCGTCATGGCCTATTGTGTCTACATATTTACTAACATTGGAAATCCAGAATTAGATTTAAGGCAGAAAAAAACCTGTACGCTTTTTGTCTTTCTTTTAATAAGCTTCCTGAACTTTCTGAATTGCTCCGGCAGGATGTGTACATATCTGTCCTGGCTTAGAGCTTCTACCATGGCACATATTTAGTGTGTGCAGCAGCTTGCATAAGTCTTCACCCTCCTTGACCTTTTCACACTAATATAGATTTAATTGGGGTAGATTTAATTGGGGTAACATGAATCTGCACTACAATATAGGCGAGTATTGCACAGCAGTTTGTAGAGGGAAGGAAATGGCACACTGCCAAATTGGGGCTTGCTGGCTTGCCGCTTATACTTCTTCTCCCTCGCTCTGAGAAGCAGAAATGGTCTGGAGATGATTTGAGATTTCCTTGCACTAGTGCTGCATTTTTTTTACATTATTTTGTATTTTTAACAGGACACGGGGAAGCTCAATGTCTCTTACTTCCGCTTTGACATCAATGATGCCACTGGAGATCTGGATGCCAACCGACCTGTTCCCTTCCGCCTGACACCCAACATCTCAGAGTTTCTAACCACCATCGGTGTGTCCGGCCCTCTCACAGCCTCCATGATTGCTGTCGCCCGTTGCTTCGCCCAGCCCAACTTCAAGGTAGCACTCACTCCCCGCTAAAGCCTAAAGCTAATATACATATAAAACACAACAAAGTAGTGTCTTTCAATCAAATATTTTGCCGATCCTCCATCATCTTCATCTTCATCCATTCCTTCAGGTGGACGGCATTCTGAAGGCGGTTCTGAGAGATGAGATCATTGCCTGGCACAAGAAGACCCAAGAGGACACGTCGATGCCTCTGTCCCCTGCTGGACAACCGGAGAACATGGACAGCCAGCAACTGGTGTCACTTGTCCAGAAGGCTGTATCAGCCATCATAACTCGCCTGCACAGCCTGGCTCAGTTTGAGGGTGGAGAGAGTAAAGTGAACACGCTGGTGGCAGCTGCTAACAGTCTGGACAACTTGTGTCGCATGGACCCAGCCTGGCACCCGTGGCTATAGAAGCTTTGACTCACTCCTATAGCTTTAAGTGAGAGGGAAGCATCACTGTGAAGCAGTTTGGTTGACTGACCAGGTTAAATGTGTCTTCAGGCACCGGGTTTTATTAAACATGTAGGACTTTATTGGCAGGTATGATGAAATTATGTGCAAACTGTAATTGGAGGGGAAAAAAAAAAACGAACTGTCATGTCCGAGCATTATTGTGATGATTGTGTTATTCCTGTCAATAGAGGGCTTCTGGCGGAGTGTTTCCCACAGCCATTAAAAGCTGCTTTGTACTTAAACTGATAGAGGCTGCTGTTCACCTGATGTGCTTAGCAACATGTATTTGTTGCAACATCCATGGTTTTTAGCGTGAAGTTTCCAGCAGGCAGAAGAACAGCCCTGTGAAAAAAGTGGCTTTTTGTGTTTTCTCAGCCAGGGACTGCATTAAAATTGTCCAAAAAGATTTAATTCTCCATGATTTATAAGTCTCAGGTTTAAGGGTTCGTTTTCGATCTGCCAGTAAGCCACATGTTAATAATTGGTTCGTGACTTAGGATTCATATAAATTAATGACATTGGATTTTGTTATGTGCATCATGTGAATAATCCCCATTGTATTGTTTCATTTTCTACCCTTTTTTTTTTGTTGTTGTTAACCCCGCTGTGATTAGATTTGGTGGCTATTCCCGTTATCTGCACTACTGTCAAACCCCAAATTCTCACTTCTGCCATCTTCTCTGCTCTTGTGGAGACACTATACACTATTCTGACACAGCAAAGCACATTCACCTGTTACCATTAAGAAATAAGCAATAGTGTTGAGACAGTATTTTAATTTCCCCATCCGAAATGGATAAAACATACAATCCAGTAATACAAGCTATACACCGAGAGAAGTATGAAGCTGACTTTTAGCTATGTTTAGTTTCTTGGTTCTCTTGACGCGTTTGTCACTGATAGGCCTAGACTCAAATTTGTACATGTCCCTGCTTTTTCTAATGGTACCTACATTGTGCCAGTCCAAGGACTGTTACTGTAAAATGTAAATAAGCATTTTGTTTGAATAAAATGCTGTTTTTAGAAAATGACTAATTTGGAATGTAGCTGCTACATCTGGCTTGGATGTGTGAGCGGAGTTTGTGAATGATACCGGGTAGTTCTGGAGTTGATGGATGCTGTTACTAAAGCTAGATCTATATTTATTTTACCGAACCAAGTTCTTGAATTAATGGCACCCTTCACGTACATCTGCGAAAATCATTGTAAGAAGTCACTATTTTTTTTCTTCTTAATTTGAAACCCCTGGAGAAATCGCTTCCTTTTATTCTGGCAAAAATCATCCTCATAAGAGCATTTGTTTAACAGCGGCTTCTCTCAAAAATGTATGTGGTAAAATTATTGGCACTTCTAAAGTATTACCTGTTGTTTTTTTTGTACATGTTTAAAGTAAAAAAAAAAAAAAAAGAAAGAAAGTAAGGTTGCACAAATGGACAAAATCCTTTTGTCATCTGTCATTATGTGGAAAACACTGGCCTTTCGACATTAAAGACAGAAATAGATGTTGACCTGTGACCTGTGCAAGCTGGGTAATGCATCTCAGAAACTGAAAATACTGTTAACCATACCATGAGAAAAGCCTTCAGCTGCTTAAGAAGTATAAGCATACATGAGAAACTTTTAAGCCTAATCCTGGTTGACTCTGCCAGGAGGTTAAGACTTTGCTGTAGATGGATCTTTAAACAAGGTAATAATCTGAACCAGATTATTGAATCAGGTCCATAAATATTTAGACACTGATAACGTTATTATTTCAGCTGTCTACCACAGTATATTGGAGCTGAAGGCAAAATGCCCCAAGAGCAAGCAGGAGCTGAAGAGGGATGCAGTACAGGCCTAGAAGAGCGTCACCATGGAGAAACCCAGCATCTGTAACGTCTGTGTTCCAGACTTGAGGCAGTCATTGACTGTAAAGGCTTTTCAACCAAATACTTTTTTAAATGACTATTATTTAGATTGGTTGTTTGTCCAATTACTTTTGGTCCATTAAAAAGGGTGGTGCCATGTATTAAAAAGTGCTGTAATTCCTACACTGTTCACCTGATTTGGATGTACATACCTTCTCAAAAAAAAAAAAAGCTTACCGTTTACACCTTGTCTGCACTTTGAGGTCATACTTATCATTTGATTTCAACTCCCTTTGTCCGTGTCTAAATATTTATGGACCTGACTGTACATCCAAACCGGCAAAAAATAGCTGCAAGAACCGAATTTGTTTCGCAACAGCCGTCTCATTCTTTATGTACGAACGATATCGACAGTCTGCTCATAGCATCACGTTGCATCTGTTCATTTATTTAAATGTCTTTGCTCACTTTCGTGAAGTGCCAATAATTCCATAAGAAATATCTTTTGTTTAATTAAAAATAAAACCCAGTCCATTAGCCGTGACAAATATTACAGCGAAATTTCACAGCAGCTCCTGCCCCCAGTCTGTACTTTCACTCACAGACCTAACGCTCGTCCCTGACCGCAGCTGCCCTTGGCTACACAGCATCTCTTGTGTAGTCTTGAATACAAACAAATCAGTGCTTGAAAAGTCCTTGAAAGTGCTGAAAGTACATTTTGAAGCATCTGTGTGAACTCTTTAACTGTAAGCTGAAGTAATATCCCCTGCGTTGTGGGAGTAGATAGAGATCCAGAGTGAAGTGTGAATAAGCTTACAACTCTTCTGCTCCCAGTCTAACTGCTCTGCCAGTATATCTCACTGCCTCTTTTCTGCCTTGCACTAATCTGTCAACACCTACACACCTTTCAGCGTCTTAAACCTCAGCACCCCTAAAGCTTCACCACACCCAAGTTCTTCAAAAATCTAGCCTTGATCAAACAGCATTTCTCAGCTTAATGGTTTCTCTGAGCTAACACCTCTTTCATCTCAGCTCACTCTTATAGCCGGTGTTCGATCTGCTAGAGCACTAGCATGGACAAGGCTGTGGCTCTCCAGGTTTTCAGGCGGGGGAAACCCACCTCAACCTTACATAAGAAAGCCTCCCAAACAATTGTGCACAATCAGTCCAAAGCAACTTGTCAAAAGAAATGTCAGCTTTAGCCTCCTGCTTATTTATAGCCACGCTTGCTTTCCTTCAAATGTCTGCGGGTGGATTCAGGACAGAGAAGGGAAGGGCACGGGAGAGATATGACAGTTTGGATACCTCTCCCTGGCCTGTAGATGTCTAGACTGATAGAAGGCGGCGATGAGGAAGCTGATTGATGGAAGCCCTCAGGGAGAGTGGGCTCTGTGATTGGCACACACGCCGAGCACCAAAGGGAAGAATCCTTCACTCTGTCTGAGAATCTGTCAAGAGCAAACACACCCTTCATGATATCATCTGTCTGCAGCCTACAATTACATGGAGGTGTTTTAATTCATTCTAATGAAAGAGCTTTTCATGGGGATAGAAAGTGATTTGGCGTGAAGGATTATAGGTCTAGTACTTAATGGGCTGAATTAAGTGCAGTTTTCAAGTATATGGCACTTTTTTTTAAAGGAAAGTCATGGCACAACTGTGCTTACTGAGAGGAGCACTTTGAATACTGCCTTTAAAAATTAGGCAACTCTTTACTTGAGTTCATAGTGCTGCATGTCATCAACATAAGTGATTCGTGACAACTCCATTATTAACACCTAATCATTTCAACATAGACTTACTGGGCACTTTATTTGGAACACCTGATCATTCACACAATCAGCCAATCATGGGAGCAGCACAATCCATAAAATCATGCAGAGACAGGAGTTTCAGTTAATATTCCAAATGTCGGTATGGGGAATAATGTGATTGCAGGGACTTTGACCATGGTGAGGTTGTTGGTGACAGATGGGCTGGTTTCAGTATTTCAGAAACTGCTGGTCTCCTGAGACCTGAGTTTACATGAAATGGTGAAAAAAAAAAGCATCTAGTGAGCAGCAGTTCTGCAGGTGGAAATGCCTTGTTGATGAGAGTTCAGAATGGACAGACTGGTTCAAGCTGACAGGAAGTCATGGATAACCGCGAGAATGACCAGGTGCACATGTGTTCATGTTAAAGAGGTATATGTATAAGGTTGTGATATGATGCACTTGACTTTGTAGCCCTGTGTACAGTACAACATTCAAACCTTCTGTAGAACTGTCATAATTAACATTTTGGCAGTTAAATGTGTTCAGTTTTACTACTTATAAAAGTTTACAAAAATGTATTGCCATGCCATGATTGTAATGACAGTTATATTTTCTCTTAACCTCATACAGGTGCATCTCAAAAATTTGAATATTGGGGCAAAGTTCCTTTTTTCTTGTAATTTAGTTCAAAAAGTGGAACTTTCATATATTCTACGTTCAGTACACATAAAGTGAAATATTTCAAGCCTTTTTTGTTTTAATCTTCATGATTATGGCTTATAGCTCATGGAAATCAAAAATCCATTATCTCAAAATATTAGAATAAAGAATTTATAATACAGAAATATCGACCTGAGAAGACTCTAATCAGATAATTAACTCAAAACACCTGCAAAGGTTTCCTGAGTCTTTAATCTCTCAGTCTGGTTCAGTACACACAACCACAATCATGGGGAAGATGAAAGTAGATTTTGCATTTCATTTGGAAATCAAGGTCCCAGAGTCTGGAGGAAGAGTGGAGAGACACATAATCCAAGTTGCTTGAAGTCCAGTGTGACGTTTCCACAGTCAGTGATGATTTGGGGTGCCATGTCATCTGCTGGTGTTGGTCCACTGTGTTTTCTCAAGTCGAGAGTCGATGCAGCGTCTACCAGGAGATTTTAGAGCACTTCATGCTTCCATCTGCTGACGAGCTTTATGGAGATGCTGATTTCCTTTTCCAGCAGGACTTGGCACCTGCCCACAGAGCCAAAACTACTAGTAACTGGTTTACTGACCGTGGTATTACTGTGCTTGATTGGCCAGCCGACTCACCTGACCTGAACCCCACAGAGAATCTATGAGAGACACCAGACCCAACAATACAGACGAGCTGAAGGCCGCTATCAAAGCAACCTGGGCTTCCAGAACACCTCAGCAGTGCCACAGGCTGATCGTCTCCATGCCACGCCGCATTGATGCAGTAATTCCTGCAAAAGGAATCCCGAAAAAGTATTGAGTGCATAAATTAACATACTTTTCAGAAGGTCGACAATTCTGTATTATAAATTCTTTATTGTAATATTTTACAATAGTGGATTTTTGATTTCCATGAGCTGTATGCCGTAATCATCAAGATTAAAACAAAAAAAGGTTTGAAATATTTCACTTTATGTGTAATGAATGTAGAATATATGAAAGTTCCACTTTTTGAATCAAATTATGGGAAAAAATGAACTTTTCCACGATATATACTTTTTTTTTTTTAGATGCACCTGTAGCCTTTGCACTAATTTTTATAAAAAAATTTGTCATTAGATTCCAGCTGACATCATTTATAAGCAAAATGAAATTAGAAAATAACGGACCACCTGACTATGCATCATGGACCTCACTTTGAGAACCATGGCATTAGAATAATTATGGCTGTTTTCCCAACAGATTGCACGTGTTGTTTGTTCTACTGCTGAGCAGTTATCAGTCAGGTGGGTTTCTGACAGATGAACAGTGCAAATGTGTCTGATGGAAAGCTTAACACTGACCACACAAATATCAGATTTTTATCCCCTATCTTTGCCACAGTAGTTCAGCTAGGGCGCATCCTTCCTGGCTCCAACCCATAACAGTATTGACTTAGTTATGAATCACACGTACGCACAGTACTGCCCTATATGCTGTGAAACCACACCTCCACTGCAGCATGTCATTTAAATAGTGGTACTTTGTGATGGGTCACATTTTAAGGCGCATGTAGTGTGAGGATGAGCTGATTCAGTGTGGCCATTTTAAAATCCACTCACCCGTTTGCTGCAATATGTTTGCTGTGGCTGGATCACTGGAGAAACCCAGTCAAACATATGCATATGGGTTGACGTGAAGAAAACATAGTTGGCTCTCTAGATCTAAACATCCATAAAAAGTTTTTATACATTTTTGTGATGTTTAGAATATTTTGATCTCCAAGATAAATGTATCAGATAATAATAATAATAATAATAATAATAATAACTATTATTATTATTATTATTATTATTATGATTATGATTATGATTATTATTATTATTATTGTGTGTGCATCTATGCTTGGTGCCCTATGTGTACATGTTGCCCTGTGATAGATTGTCATGCCATCCATGGCATGTATTCCTGCCTCAAGTAAACTGTTAAATCCAGGATAGATTCCGGCTCCAACGTTACACCGATCAGGATAAGGCAGTTATTGATGATGACCGAATCTATTATTATTATTATTATTATCATTATTATTATTGTTAGTAATAGTAGCAGTAGCAGCAGTAGTAATAGTAGTAGTAGTAGCAGCAATAGTAATAGTAATAGTAGCAGTAGTAGTAGATCCTTTCCTGTATGTTATGTAGCTTAGTTTTATATGGAGGATGCTTACTTATTGTTCCATTTAATTGCATCAGAGGATAATGATTTTATCATAACTTTCACATTAAATGTGAGCGAACTGGAGGAATGAGGGTGGGCACGGTCTACTTCATTTTCACCCTCATTATAAACTGTGTCTTGGGTTGTGGGGTTGACTGGGAGAATTTTCTGGCCGCTGGTTTCCCTCATTACAGTGTGTCTTGGAGTGCTTGTCAGACATACCTCCCACATCCTAAATCAATTAACCACTCTCCTCTCCAAGTGTCCTGATCTTTTAGCAGGCAGAGAAGGGAGAGCCGGTATGTGTTTGACAGGATGACTCTCCCCAGCCCCCCTTCCAATGCCCTGATTTAATTTGTTTGGTAATATGAGAATTGGCACGTTCAGCCCAGGTTCAGTCCAAAGTGAAATTGGACAAGGGCATTGGAGCTTCACCATGTAAAAGTGTCTCACCTTGACAGCTGGCTGATTGGGCTGAGGATTGCCTGAGAAGAACACCTGAACGAAGTGCACACACCAATTCATTTAGGTGCATGCCAGGGGGATTCAAGTCTGAAGACGGTGTTATAAAGATGGAGGTAAGTGGGCAAATCCATAGTGTGTAAAAGAGAGAATGCAAGCGCAAGTTGCAAAGTCTTTGAACAATTTGGCTCCTAGGTTGTGAACTTTTTCTAAAACTTCTACTATCATAACATTTCAGGCAATGTTGAATATTGTTCAGAGCAATGGATGAAATCGTTTAGGATGAGATTTTTGGCTCCCTCAGAACTATAATTGATACTTTTCAGGACTTCTTTTCTGTAGTATGAATCTAGAAATGCTGATGCAGCAGGCATGGTAGATAACTGGGTTCCATGTGGCTTGTGTTACTAAACCCCACTGGCTTTATTCCAGCTTGTCAAGACCGACATCTCCCATCATAGATCACAGAGCCTCGATTGTCAATGAAATATTTATCTGGAAACATATAGAAATTGTTTTTGCTGAGTGTTCTGTTTTATAAGATAAACCTTTCCAAGAAGTCGCATAGTGGATGAGCTCAGTAATGTGAGTTATCTTCTTATGCAGCTTTATAGCTATTTGTATTTCACCTCCCAATTCACCAAGCCAGTTCTCCCCTATTATTTGACAGTGTTTCATCCTTGATAATGCAGGGTTGCTTCAATACAATGCACTGTTCTGGGCAGTGTGAAGCTCAGCTTAGTGACTTTAGTTGGTGATTCCAGGGCAGCACGGTGCCCTGACACTACCTCACAGCTACAGGGACCCTGGTTTAATCCTGAGCTCAGGTTCTGCCTCTGCAGAGTTTTACATGTTCTACCTGTGTTTTACTCTGGGTTCTCCAGTTTTCTCCAACTGTCCAAAAACATGCAGGTACATGGATTGGCTTAAATGGCCCTAGGGGTGAATGAGTGTGTGGATGTGGGTGTGCATGGTGACCTGCATTGGACTGGTGTCCCATCCAGGGTGAGTTCTCCTGCCAGTGTTTCCATGACAGGCTTTAGATCCACTGCAACTCTGACCAGGACAAAGCAGATACTGAAAATGAATGACGAATGAATAAATAATCATTTCACTAGTTTTTCCATACTTATTCCTCCAGAATTGCCAAGCTTCATTTGCTTAATAACACTCACTCACCATCAATCCTGTATACACCCAATGAACACTTTAGGAACTATTAGGAACACTTCACTAATACCAGGTCTGGTCTTCCTTTGCTCTCAAAACAGCCTCAATTCTTCATGGCATGACAAGATGTTGGAAACATTCCTTTGAGGTTCTGGTCCATGTTGATGTAAATGTACTTTTCAACAACCTTGAAATTCTGCAGTTCTTTTTTTTTTTTTTTTGCACTGGAAAGAAAATGACATTTTGTATCTTTTATTTTTTCTTCAAATAACAGATGCTGAATTCATTCATTCCTTCAGTAGGTTGTCCATCTTTATCATATGAAAGCCTTTCTTGACATGTGCTTTTCTCCCATAGGGTAAGCTGCACTGTATAAGAGCTGCTGTTGTGGCAGGACACACTGAGCATCTTAAGTCCAGCTCATTTCCACCTCCAGTGGAGGGAGACGGCTCCTTTAGCCCTCAGGAGAGATAACTGTTCACGGCCAATCACACCTCATGGCAGATGGAGGCAAGGTGGTGGAGGCCAGTCACTACCTCAATATAATCGGCCATGATTTTTTCTCAGTTCAGTGGAAAATGCTGGAGTTAATGTGTTAATGCTTAGTCTTTTCCTAGTATTGTACAGTTCTTTTCAATTAGCATATTTCTGTCATATAAGGCCATTATTGTTCAGGCAATGAACATGGTGATCTAAATGAGCAGAGCAGTCTGTTTTTGCTGCAACGAAAGGCAGCTTTACTACTGGATCAAAATTCAATTAAATTCAAGGAAGGTCACATCACGGTCAATAAAATCTCTAGTTTACCAGTCTGCTTCTGTTAAATATGCTATCACTTAAGAAAAAAAATGTTCTGATCCTAATTTGTTTTTGTATTACTGGTAGAAAATATCAGTGTGCTCATAGTGTGTGGCACTATTTCTTTCCTGCCACCGCCCCTTCTGAGACTGTTAGCAATAATAATTAAATAGTCCACATAGTAATTCAGCTGTCCCACAAGGATTGGTTAAATATAATTCTCATTTCTGTACTCAAGCAGCCACTGCAGATTTTCATATAGCATTTTGAGGTTTAGGATAAAAATAAAAAGAATCCTATTTGTGAGATGTCAAACATGGCTTTTACACCATGTGTATGCAACATATGCCCAATAATGAGCAATGTGGAATTCAACCTAAGGCTTGTATATATTATTGTGTGTGTGTGTGTGTGTGTGTGTGTGTGTGTGTGTGTGTGTGTGTGTGTGTGTGTATATATATATATCTCCAAATAGCTTTGCATTTCGCAGATGTACCTGATAAGATGTTTAGTGCCATGATTCACACTGAAATATTATAAAAACATTAACATGCATCTTATATAAGCACTGCATAGTGACAAGCTGAATATCCTGGAATGTAATCAGACATGGAAATCCCACTCAGATTGATGCTCTCTAGTTGATGTTACTTATCTATGCTGCTTTCTGATTAGCTATTGGCCCACTGACCTTACAATTAGTGCCTGACATATAGAATAACAAAATTTACCATTCTGACACATTTACCAGTAGCCATCATTGGCTCCTCATAATGGCTTCTGATTTTCCAACACTGGAAGGAGGTGAGCATGAAGTGTTGGGGGTTCTTTCCTATTAGCATATTCATAGAAGCTGGGTTTCTTGATGAGAGTAATAATGTGGACCTCTTTGTCCCCTTTTAAGCTGTTTATTGATATTGTGAGTGAAACCACCAAGTAAAGTAATTTATTATTCAATATACAGATAGGTAACAACAACAAAAAAAAAAAACTGCTGCTGTTATGCTGTGGGAGGCATTTTGTTGGCATGGACTGGGTCCACCTGTCCCGTTAAATGGAAGAGTCACTGCAAATCAATACAAAGTTATTCTGACTTTGTACTGCACTATCTCTTCAAGGATGGCAGTCCCCATCCACAGGCACAAGGGCTCACTGAATGGTTTAATGAGTTTGAAAATGATGTAATTCATTAGGACAGCTATGAGAAATCTATATTTAGTGACCACTGATATAGTCCTATTATTACTGACCACTATTAGGAACACCTGTACACATGCTTCATTTATGCAATTATCCAAACAGCCAATCATGTACAAGCAGCCCAATGCATAATCTCATGCAGATACAGGTAAAGAGCTCCCATCAAATATCAGAACGGGGAAAAATGTGATATCATTAAGCTTGAGCATGGCATGGGTGATGGTACCAGATGGGCAGGTCCAAAACAATATAGTGAGCAGCAGTTCTACAGGCTGAAAAGCTTTGTTGACGAAAGAAGCCAAAGAAGAAACCAGACTAGTTTGAGATATCGGGAAGTCTACTTTGGTCAAAGACTGGACAAATATCCAGTCTTTACAACTGTGGTGATCAGAAAAGCATCTCAGATACTTGAGGCAGATAGCCTAAAACAACAGAACCCACAAGACTACATCGGGTTTCACTCCTTTCAGCCAAGGAATGAAGACTGAAAACTGACGCTGCAGTTGGCACTTTTGGGACACCCTGCATATATATATATAAGCAACACACACGCACCCGGCCATCCACATGATGTAAAAGAAAACGTGATTCACCATGAACTTTTTCAGCAATTTGTGAGCAAAAATGTATCAGCAAAAAAATAGCTCTTCGATGGGATTGGACCAGACGGGCTAGCCTATGCTCCCCATGCACATCAATGAGCCTTGGGCACCCATGACCCTGTTGCCAGTTGTCCTTCCTTGGACCACTTTTGGTAGGTACTAACCACTGCATACCAGGAACACCCCACAAGACCTGCCATCCTGGAGATGCTCTGACTCCGTCATCTAGCCATCACAATTTGGCCCTTGTCAAAGTCAGATCCTTACGCTTGCCCATTTTTCCTGCTTCTGACACATCAACTTCGAGAACCGACTGTTTACTTCCTGCTTAATATATCCCACCCCTTGACAGGTGCCATTGCAATGTGATGATCAATGTTATTCACCTTACCTGTCGGTGGTTTTAATGTTATGGCTGATATAAAAATTAAAGCAAACCAATGTTGATGCTAAGCTGCAGAGCAGTTCAAAACAAGGCCAAATGGCTCAGATGGGCTAAGCTGCTGTATCAGCAGGGAGGCTGCATGTTCAGTCTCCTCACTGAAGCTGCTGGTTCCTGGAATTACATCTTTAATGAAACACATTCCTCGCTCCATTTCTCTTTATGGTCCATAATGATTATTAAACTCAGCCACAGTGCTATCAGAAAGCACAATAAGACCTAATGATGTGGCCAGTGGTTTATCCAAGCTTCATCAAAACAACCAACACTTCTTCCATGGGAATCAGTGATTACATTTTTAATTACAGCTTTCATTTTACAGCATGCTAAACAGTTCCGTAGGTTTTCGTTGTCCTCCATTCAGATGTTATAAGGCATCATTAGCATTACATGTGGGTTACTGGAGTTGGTGGGGTTTGTGTGTTGTGTGTATTGTACAGTAGCCTACACAGTCTCTTCGCACATAGTTATGAGTGATGAATGACTTCATCATGTATGTATACATTATGTACAGATTAGGGATGTCACGATACCAAAAATCTAGTAGTCGGTACAGATACCACCAAAAGTACACGATACTTGATACCAAAGTCGATACCACAGTGTGGTATAAAAATAAAATAAAATAAAAAATTTAATTAAAAACACTCCTGGAGGACATCCTCCTCTGGCTGATACTGGCAGAGAGAGAGACAGAGAGAGAGAGAGAGAGAGAGAGAGAGAGCGGGGGGGGGGGGGGGGTATTTTAGTTATCAAACACTGTCTGACAATGAGTGGTAGTGCACTCCTAAACGCACACACACACCCCTTATACTCTGAATGCAAGCATTAGTTTAAATTCACTGATATGGTGGCAGGACAGAAAGATTTATTAAAAGCATGAACATGTGAATAATTATTAGTGACATTAGGCTACATTTAGCTGACAGGACACGGGCTGAATGGCGATGCATGGTGGCCCATTAGGAGGTAGTTTATAACATCGCAATGTGTTAGTGTCTTTAACAAATAACTGGCTATAGCAAATATTACATGGAGCATAACGTTAGCTGGTTTCACGGCAACAATACAGCTGCCTCAAACAAATATAATATAGACCCGTCTTTCAGGTGCTTCACCAAATTCCAGGTGTTTCCTCGCTTTGTTTGAAATGAACGATAGCATCGGTTGCACACCGGAAACCGATACTAGCTTTCCTCCCTTTTCCTCTCAACGAGTCGGGGCGGAGCTCAGCTAATCTTCTGTAGTTTTTCCCGTGTGCTTGTAAGCGTTCTTCTTCTTCACCACTTGTGGCCCGACTAAAACACTTGCGCGTATTTGCTGCCCCCATCAAGTCCGGAAGAATCGCAACCTCGGTACCTCCATTAGAAACGGTTCCAACGCTAGTGCAGAAAAACAAGTACTGTCACGTTTAAAGAATGTTGGTACCGACTTGGTACCGAAGTATCGGTTCTCGTGGCATCCCTAGTACAGATGTTCAGTGTATTCGCATAATGTACATTAGTGCTGACATACTGTATCCATGCACAGAAAATGGAGCTCATTTCATCTTGCTGTTTGATTTCCATAAAATAAACATCATACTAAATCACCAGAGCAATTGTTGCTCCTTCCATATGCATAAACCATTAGCTTCCATTACAAACAATGTGTTCAGACTAATGAGCAAAATATCTCTCCCTGGAGAGCTGCTGGAAAAGGGAAATCCACTAAAGCCAGTTTAGAGCATAACACTGCCTGCTTTCACTATAACTCAGCCATTCTCTGCCATCCATCACAGATACAGGGCTTAACTTCCTACTGAACAGCAAGTATGACATCGATACAATGACAATGTAATCACAAAATGTATTTTTAAAATGATTTTACTCACATGGTCCATATTTTTTATCACTCATATTTTGACTGGTGTCAGTGAACATAAAACATAGACACGCTACTCTAATGCTCACATTATGAATCCACAGTAGCAGATTGCACAGATCTAACAAAATGGATTGATTACCGTGTTCAAATATTTTAGAAAAACATTTCAAAATTTCATTACCAAATTCCAGTGTTCTGCCCCTCTTTTCTCATTTACATATCAGTTACTGAGCTGAGCAACTGGTGTGATTTGTTTCCCCCTTAAGCAGGCTAATGTAATGTCATGGCTAATAATATCCCTGTTTATGTAAAAGACACAGTTGATTTCCTGATGCTCTCAAAGGTGATGTTGCTTAGCAGTTCTTTCCCATAGCAGTGATGGATATTCAACCACAACTCTCATGCTTTCACACATGTGGGAGGCAAAGGGACTTTCACACACTGAATTTCTCCCTACTATTTCAGAAAAACAAACTGGTAACACTTTACAATAATGTTCAACAACTCATAGGTAAATAGGAAGGAACTAAGCAGGAATGAATGACTAGTTTTTCGTTAACACCTTATTCCTATGAAATACTAAGAACTACTAATTAATTAGGCATTAAGTATGTAAGTAGAGTTCACTGTTAACTATGCAGCAATTAAGTGAGTCTTACAGTACATTTCTCCTGCGGAAGTACTAGCTAATTATGGCTTTTATATTAACTACTGATTAATTACTGATCATATCGCCAAAAGCTAAGTTTTACTTTCGTCCTGGAGATCTACTAATATACTTTACTCTATTCCATGAGTATTTATGAGTTTGTATAGGTCTCCTCAGAGGATCACAGGGTCGGTGTGTTATTTTTATTTAGCCAGTCTATGTCTAAAGAGAGAAATAAACAACAATAACCAAAAAAGTAGGCTATTGAATAATAAATATTCTACATTAAGGTACTTAAAAAAAAATTGTAAATAATTTTCTTTTAAATAACAAAATTAGTAATGAATTACCATGTGTAATCCTGTTCCACATCATCATTAACTACTAAAGAACTACACAGTAACACTTCAGTCATTACTAATGAGTTTCACTTTATTGTTTAAACTCATATCCTATAGTTAAAATACTCGCAAACAACACTCGTACGTGATTTATACAACTCTGAGCTGTTATGGTACAAGACAGGGCTCACAGATTAATTACCGTGGGAAGTTACATTGTTGAGCCTTACCACTATGCTCATGGTAACAATGGAAAACACTAGAAAAAAACACCCAGAGGTAGAAATGTCAGCACTGTCAGCATAGTGTGTAAATGCTGGCTCTGACAGTTTCTCAACCTCATGTACATCAGTTGAGTTCATAATTGGTCTCAACTAGACATTTTATTAACACATTTTCACATGACATTTTCTAACAAATGTAGTTGCATTTATTTCCCAAGATACAAACAAACTAGTAGCCTAATTTAAACCTCCACGACCCAGACCAGACATTAACTAAGGATGAATGAAGGAATGCTGTAAAAGCATTGTGCAACACTGCACATTAATGGTAAATATGATAATGATTGTGGTACAGTATACATTTTAATAATTTAAATCAGTTCAATTTTGCTGCTTTTACCCATAATAATAGTGCAGTTTATATAAGCATGTTGTAGCTAATAGAACTTTTAAAATCTTTGCAAGCTAAAAATGGAGATAAGTTGACTTAATCCTCATTCATGCTTCATTCATTTTCATAAGCCTCATAAAAGTCAGTGTGTTCACATCATTACTGAAAATTTGCTCGGGAAAATGGACAAGGAATGACTCATTATCAGAAGCTGTGGTCTAAGCGAGCTTGTCATAGACTGCTTGTCAGTAAGGCCTTAGAACGGTTTTATTTAGAGTCAGTGTATGAAAATGTCTGCAGCCCACTGATTAATCCACCAATTGCCCTTACTGTATCCTTCACTGCTCCTAATATAGCCTTAGCAGCCCTGATTTCCACTGAGACAACATCCTATAATTCAGGCATTGATTAGGAAACACAGTGGAGTGGCTGGGCCATACAGATAGCACACTTTAATTTACCTTGCTGGATGTGTGGTGAAGACAAACTAATGATTAATGGTAGACTATAAATATTGCAAATGCATATGAGACTATCTGATTAGACATAGAGCCAAGAAAAAAAAAGTTTTTTTTTTTTTTTTTTTATGTTTTACATAAAACGAGATATGTCAGGAATTCTATTTTCCTCTACATATTACATGTTGGATAAAAGGAAATGAATATTTAACACATTGGAAATACGCTGTTTCTGATTTACAGATAATATCCACTCCATCATCTCCCTTTTCCCTCTACCCCTTTCCCTCAGCTTTGCAATATATTTTACAGAAGAAATGGTTCTGTACATCATAGACATACTACCTGAGCTTACACTTAGCCTTTGTTTGTGGAAGTTTATTCAATTTAATTCCGATTATTTGCAATACAACAAGATCTTGGCCGCCATGGAGTATTTTTAATCTAACCCAATTTGGTATAAAATCAACAACCCTGGCAACCCTGTAATTAACTGTCCTATCCACTGCTCCTCGTCCCTGAAAACATTGATGGCATGAACATGGGACAGCATGATTCCTGCTCCAGTGGGTCTCTATTAGCGCTTGTTGCAGTTACCCTTTTTTTTTTTTATCACTATGTACAATAATACTTCCACAGAGTTAAATGAGGAAGTGAGGAAGGTTTTGTCCATTTTTTTGTTTGTTCAAGAGGTAATTAGTATTATAACTGAATTGAAAATGTTATAAATGATGACTTTATGAAGATTAGCATTTCTTGAATGGCTGATATATATGGTGGCCCCACATGCTCCTATGGATGAGCTGCCACTGGATTTGAGCCACATGTTACACGCTTCACCTTGAAAACACTGACCTTTTTACACCCTGTGTTACACACTGTATTTCCTCTGGCTATGAGCATTTCCTACTTCAAACAGGCTCTGAGCCTCCAACTGGCCCTTATCCTACATGGTGGATTTTATTGTCCACTGTATTATGATAACTGAAGATCAAGTCTGAAATTTGAATATGATAGCTCTAAGGCTGAGTCGAACCGAGAACCATTGCTGTATTCCTCTTCACTGATAATTCCACTCAGAAAAGCAAAGCAAACTCAACATGCAGAGGCCTGAAGCTGCAGAATGTATCTGATGGAGGCCATGGCATCATTTCAGGCTCTGAGGTAGCATATTATAATAGTTCAGAGAGAAGGAAACTTTTAATATGTACAGTATGTTCTTGCTGCAGGGTCAGAGCCATATAACCGTCTGCAAATAAAATTCTTATCTACCTGGGCTTTACACTTGACACTGGGGACAATTGTCAAATTAATCAACGTGTCAGGTTACTGTAGAAAAAATGACCTCATTCTCTGTGTGTGATTGGTAGATCGCACCTGGAGACTCTAGTGAAGTGTTAATTAAAAGCAGTAATACAGTTGTCAGTGTCAATAAATCAATGAAAACCCCTGAGAAGGAAGAAAGAGGAACAGAGTTGTGCCTGACTTTTAGAAGTAAACACACTTTTCTTACTCTCTCCATGACCTTCTTTGGTATACTGTTCAGTACTGAAGAAGCTTACAATAAATGGTTGAACATAGTATAATTTTAAAAAGAATGTATTATTTTATGGTTTGTTTCTGATTCTAACTTGAAATCAGACAAAGGATTTGCCCACAAAGTGCTGTGTGTGTGCACATGTATTTTTGTTTTCACTTTTTTTTAAAAAGGGTAACGCTTTACATTAAGTTTCCCTTCATGTTATTTATACTTTGGTGCAGTGTGAATTCTCAAATCTGATTGGTCAGAAGGTGTTGATTAATTTTCTATCATATCAGCAGCTCTGACAATAGTGGCAGCTACACAGGTATATATTAATGCACTCTTCTTAATATATATGTAGTTATATGTAGTAACACAGATGTGGTGAAATTTTATTTCTGTTTTTTTAACATGATAAAACAAGCCGTGATTTACTTTTTGTATTAACTTCAAGAGAGATAAAACAAGAGGCTAGTGAGTGAACGATATTATAGTAGCTGCTATAGCAGAAGTGATATAAGTGACAAGCTAAATTGTTCTAGAGAATATATATACACAGACTATATATACCACTAATATTGGCACCCTTGGTAAATATGAGCAAAGAAGGCTGTGGAAAATTGGCCATGTTGTTTAAATTTATTATTCAAACAATAAAGACAAATTTGTTAAAGTAAAGACATATTTACCAAGGGTGCCAATATAAGTGGACGGCGCTGTGTATATATACTCATACTTATGTCCAGCAAATTTCTTAACATGTATAAATATTTGTATTGACATAAAAAGATTCCACAACTGAGACATAAACTGAACATGCTAAATATCTGGTGATGTCTGGCGACTCCACATCCTGTGGTGGGAAAAGTGTTGTCATTAGTAGTGATTGCAGCAATGAGCTACAGCCAATGAGAGCTCAAGGCATGGGGTGAGATCACCGTGAGGAAGGGAAACCTGCGAAACCTTCCTTCCACGAAACTGTCTTGTCATTACAAAATTTTTTTACTCACCTCCAACTCTCTCAGTAGCACACACAATCCCTGCCTCCTGCGTGTGTTAATCCATTCTTTCCCCCACTTTCTCTGTCTTTTCCTTTTTGGGGTTTCTTCAGCACAAATCATCACACAAGCTGCTCGCACCTCTTGTTTCTGTCCTACGTCCATCTTCAAATAAACAACTCCTGTATGTGCTTTTCGCATCATATATCCATGTCAGTTCTTGCGTGTGTTTTCGTGATAAAACGTAGTTTGGACACCAGATAGAGTCGTCGGGTGACAGAGTCATTGTCAGAGCATGTAGTGTGTGACCTCCTGTCGCTGAGCAATCGTGTAGTGTTAACACCACAATGACTTCATGACTCCTGATTACAAGAGAGCAAATCGTGTAGTGTGATCAGCACAGCGATGTTGAATGTCGTGTAATGTGAACTTAGCCTTACCTGACCTAAGGAGAAAAAGATCTGGACTGTTGCTCAGTGGTCCAAAGTCCTCTTTTCAGATGAAAGTAAATTTTGCATTTCCTTTGGAAATCAAGGTCCCAGAGTCTGGAGAAAGAGTGGAGAGACACAGAATCCAAGTTGCTTGAAGTCCAGTATGAAGTTTCCACAGTCAGTGATGATTTGGGGTGCCATGTCATCTGCTGGTGTTGATCCACTGTGTTTTCTCAAGTCGAGACTCAATGCAGCGTCTACCAGGAGATTTTAGAGCACTTCATGCTTCCATCTGCTGACGAGCTTTATGGAGATGCTGATTTCCTTTTCCAGCAGGACTTGGCACCTGCCCACAGTGCCAAAACTACTACTAACTGGTTTACTGACCATGGTATTACTGTGCTTGATTGGCCAGCCAACTCACCTGACCTGAACCCCACAGAGAATCTGAGAGACACCAGACCCAACAATACAGACGAGCTGAAGACCGCTATCAAAGCAACCTGGGCTTCCAGAACACCTCAGCAGTGCCACAGGCTGATCGTCTCCATTCCACGCCATATTTATGCAGTAATTCGTGCAAAAGGATTAAAGCCCCGACCAAGTATTGAGTGCATATATTAACATTAACATACTTTTCAGAAGGTCGACATTTCTGTATTAGAAATTCTTTATTCTAATATTTTGAGATACTGGATATTTGATTTTCATGAGCTGTAAGCCGTAATCATCAAGATCAAAACAAAAAATCTTAAGTGTAATGAATGTAGAATATATGAAAGTTACAGTTTGTGAATTGAATTATAGGAAAAAATGAACTTTTCCATAATATTCTCATTTTTTTTAGATGCACTTGTAGACTTTGCACCCATCGAACTCATTTTTATAAAATTTGTCATTAGATTCCAGCTGACATCATTTATAAGCAAAACGAAATTAGAAAATAATGGACCATCTGACTATGCATCATGGACCTCACTTTGAGAACCATGGCATTAGAATAATTATGGCTGTTTAAAACTTTAAACAAACTTAAATTAATATTAGTGTTACCTTACTTTGTCAACGTTACTTATGGTTTATTAATGCTGAAGTTCATGTTAACTTATGTAGTAAATAAATTCCACCCTGAAGAAGATCAGAGAGAACCATGCTGAGCCCAGAAGTTCAATCAAAATGGTGTTTATTTTGCCATAGAAAAGAGAGAGAGTGTGTGTACTCAGAATTCTAGCACATGATAGGCTTATGGAGAAAATCATGATCTACTTTTTATTGGTAAATGATCACATCAATCTAACAAAAGAGGAGTAAAGACAGGGTTGTATGAAGACAGCAGGTGCATGATAAAACTTCCTCAAACTAGTTTCTTCTATGGTGCCAAGAAATCAGAAACTTAAACCTTGAGGATGTGATAAAAGAAAAACATTGTGTCACATATAGGGTAGTTGCAACCTGAAGAATATAATAGAGGCTGAATTCTGAGCTAAATGTGTGTGCAGATGATCGGCAACTACAAATACAAACTGAAGTCAGAATAGAAATCAAAATGTAAAAACATAATACAAATCTAGAATAACGTTAATAAGAGAGAGGATAAACTAAAAGTACAATTTTGACTTCACCAGTTCCCCGTTCAAGACTCCATAAAGAAGTTTCATCTCTCCACTACTTCAATTCAGTTCAAATTTATTTATATAGCACTTTTAACAATGTCACAAAACTGCTTTACAGAAATCCCTAATGAGTAAACCAGAGGCAACAATGGCATGGAAAAACTTCCTGAGAAGACATAGAAAGAAACCTTGAGGGAACCCATCCTCTTCACACCAGTATCACACCAGATACTGAGATTATAAATCAATACTTTGCTATACTACTAAGTGTGCTGAAAGGAAGTTCAGTACGAGCACTTCTGATGTGTTAGATTTATCTATGGGAGACATATCGTGAAACAACAACTGGTGAGGAACAGAACCACTTATGAGCCACTTATGAACCACTACAAAAGTATAGTAATGAATCTCATTTCTACCATATACATATGAATTAGTATAAATAATTGCTTTGGCAAGAATGGTCATCATTAACAATAAAAACAACATTCTAAGCACCTGTTCTCAAAGTACAATCAAAGAACTGAGTATATGAACAAGATACTGAGTATATGAAAATGGTTATAAAAAAGGTGTATCAGTAAATGAATGACTATGTGGTGTATTTAGAATGAAGCAATGTTGATTTTCTGAATTCTGGTCCAGAGTCTATATTTTCTGCCCCTTGTGGTTTTACACTGTGTAGAAGGGCTGTTGGACAATCAGAGAAAAGTTATCAGCACTTCATCTGATTGCCTTTATCATCTGGATATTGCTTATGTAGAGTTTTTGTCAAATGAGATTGTTCTCCTCCTGAGTTTCTCCAGAAGGATGCACCATCAAGAGTGAGCAAACTACAAACACGTGTTGTGACCCAAAGGCAGTGAAACCAACCATCCTGTAATATGTATAAGCAAGGTAGCGACACTGAAGGAAAGAAACACTCAAAACATATTAGTTTAATAAAAATATATTACAGCAGAAACATCAGGATTTACGGTCCATCATAATGCAGCACCTGAAAAAGACTGGGCTTAATCACCAACATGAAAAATAAATTTCAATTTAGTCATCCTTCTTATTTTCTGCTATACGATATGTGAGGGTGTTAGTAGCATTAGGAAGAAGTTTAATTTGTGATAGGTGGGGTCATTGCGTTCTACTAAGTTCTAGCTCAATAAGCAAAGAATTGTGGATGTTTACCAGGATGTATGGAATCCCTCGTGTCTTAAAGACATAGAGGACAGAATGCCAGTTTTTATCAACTAAGACTTAATTTTCTATTTGGACAGACGTGTTTGCAGCAACATTTTTATATCTAATCTGTCTTTGAGTTTTTGGGTGCTCAGAAAAATGCAGAAAATTGTGAATCCTGAGAGATTTTTAAAGAACCTGATTAAAGACATATCCATGGTGCATTTCAAAACACAACAGGAACCAGCTCTAATTATCTTGGCATCCATAATTCATAATCCCATAATCCCCCATTAGAAGGCGAGGCACCAAGAGAACGCTAGTGACCGAGAGTCTTAGCTTCTTTAAGACAATAAAGGGAGAGAAAATCAGAAAGGACAGGACAGTCAGGGTGAGATAGTAGGGTATGGGAGGGAGAGGGAGGTAAACAAATGCTAAAGGGACATTTTGTTGTTGTAAATGGCCTGTCAATTTACAAACAGCAATGTAATTAGGGAGAAGTTCGTCACAAAAAGAAACTATCATGGAAAACATGGCTCTACGGACAATAGGGAAACAAATAGGGATCAAAAATATATGTCTTTGCCCTAAAGTAGTGTAAAAACATACCACATTGAAAGAGTTTAGAGTTTGGTATTATTATGGAGGCAGAGGAATCAGTGAGGAGTGTGGAGAAAGACATGATCATAGACCACAATAGGGTCCACAGGTTTGATGGTCCATTCTGCACAGTCCAGGGCCATCATCAGAGCAGTTGTCCTTTCATAGATGCAGGTATGAGAGCTGAAAAATAAGCAATGACATCGTAAGTGCAGTCATCTTGAACTTGGGATAAAACTGCCTTGCAGGTACATGTGTGATCAAATGTGAAAAGGTTTAAATATGTCTGAGGGGACTCAGAGAGGAGATCAGGCTCATCCATTTCTGGGATCCAAGTGATCCAAGTGCTACATGGTTGGACACCTTTTACGACATCAGTTAAGAGTTTGGCCAAATCAGAGAAATCTGGGTCATTCTATTGAAATAAAAAGCCCTAGAGCACACCTCAGCCCTGTAACAGATGATGGATTAACTAGACAGGCTAATGTTTTGACTCTGTCAGGAAGAGGAGGCCTGCCATGTATACCTTTATGTGGTGAAATCAATAGTCAAATGGTATTGAGTTGGATTAGTGCCAGTTTGGGAACAGGCCAAAATTGGAGACAATGTAGGTGATGAGCACGGAACAATAATGCCTTATGAAAGTAGCATCTGAATAATAATGGTGACTTTCTCAGCTTCGTGTTTCCATACATAATATGGCACAGAGGGATGTATAAGGACCCTGGAACAGAAATAGGGTCAAGTGTACATAGCCAAAGGGTCAGTAGACCATAAACCAGAGAATATGTAAGAAAAATACTAATTTGTCATGTTGTGTCAGATCAGGATCAGATAAAAAAAATTTTACTTCAGCAATTTCTGGTGGAGAAAATTCCACCCTGAAGAAAAGCAGAGAGAAGCATGCTAAGTCCAATCAAAATGGTGTTTATTTTGCTTTAGAAGAGAGAGAGAGAGAGAGTGTACTCTCAGTGAATCTGATACAAGAGCGATTCAAGGAACAGACTGACCTAACATCACAGATACATCACTTCATATACTGCAGAACACTAGCACATGATTGGGTATGGAGAAAAAGATGATCTACATATCACTGGTAAATGATCACATCAATCTAACAAAGGAGGGGTAAAGACAGGGTTATATGAGGTTACTGGACTGAAGGTGCATGAAAAAACTGCCTCAAACTAGTTTCTTCTATGGCACTAAGAAATCAGAAACCAAAACCTTGCGGAGGCGATAAAAGGAAAGCATCATATCACATACAGGGTCACTGCACCCTCAGTAATATAACAAATCCTGAACAAAATATGTGTGCAGATGATCAACAAATACAAATTGAAGTCAAAACAGAAATCAAAATGTAAAAACGATATATATATATATATATATATATATATATATATATATATATATATATATATATATAAAATATGTATGCTGCGGCTACAGTGCTTGACGAACGCTGGAGAGAGGCCCATAGAAAGAAGGATTTTCACTGTGAAGGTCGGGAGGAGTACTGGAAAGAGATTTTTAGTAGAAAGTCTACAACGATGCTGAATGAGCTCAGATGTGGAGCAGTGGATCAGGAAGAGCAGGTGTGGGAGATACTAATACCGATCTCCGAAAGAGAAGTAACTGAGGCACTGCGGGGGATGGGTGCCACGGCGGTGGGGCTGGACAAAGTTGAGGTAAAGGATTTGCTTCAATGGCACCAGCCCACGCTGGCTGGGTACCTTAACCTGATTCTAGCACTTGAGGAGCTCCCTGAGATCCTGACCACAGCCCGAGTGGTGTTCCTTCCGAAAACAGGAAACCCGGCGATGCCCGGGGAATTCAGACCGATATCAATTACCTCTGTTATCACAAGAACCTTCCATAGGATTTTAGCTCGCAGGATTTGCTCGTATGTAACATTCTCTCCTTTGCAATATGCCTTCTTACAGAAGGACGGATGCCTGGAGGCGAGCTCCCTGCTTCATGCTATCCTGAGGAGGGCGCACGACAAGACACAGTCAGTTGCTATGGCCTTTTTAGATCTGGCAAAGGCCTTCGATACGGTCGCTCATGAGGCCGTCATTGATGCGGCGAAGGCCAGTGGCATCCCATCGCCCTTACTGAACTATCTTGAACATCTATACAGACATTCGACTGTGTACTTGGATGGGACCTTAACAAAGTGTGAAAGAGGCGTTCGACAAGGAGATCCGCTGTCCCCGGTTCTGTTCATATTAGCTATAGACAGAGCCGTGAGGGCGGCATTCCCAGAAATAGGAGTCGATCTGGGCGGGTGCAGGGTCGACGCACTTGCATATGCGGACGACCTGGTTCTTTTTGCGGAGCGCCCAGAAAGGCTCCAAGAAAAATTGGATGGGCTGGAGGAGGCTTTAAGAGCAAGAGGAATGACTATTAACATCAAAAAGTCAGCTGGCCTTACCATCGCAAGAGACGGCAAGAGAAAGTGTGTGGTTCTGATCCCATGGAGGCTAAAGACAACGGGTGGAGTAATTGCACCGATGGGAGTAGAATCTGTACAGAGCTACTTGGGTTTGAAGTTCACCTGGAAGGGGAAGGTGACCCCCAAGCACACTGGGAGGTTGGAGATGATGTTGAGAGAAGTATTAGAAGCTCCCCTGAAGCCGTATCAAAGGCTGGAAATCTTAAAGATTTTCCTCTTGCCCAAACTAACTAAGAAACACAATGAAGAGAATGGACACTTTAATAAGATCTAGTGTCTGGAGATGGCTGAGGTTACCAAATGACACCTCGGTGGCGTATTTACATGCCAGGGTGCAAGATGGTGGTCTGGGGATTCCCTGCATTAGCTCATCAGTCCCTCTAGCCCAGAAATCAAGATTCCAGAAGCTTTTAACAAGCAAGAGCATATATTGCGCGTCCGTTGTCAACCAGAAATCATTTAAGAAAATCGGGCGAATTATAAACATCCCTTGCAGGGTGGCTGGAATGGTTATAACAACAAGGGATGAAGCCCAACATGCGTGGGCTTCACAGTTACATGACGCTGTCGATGGCAGAGAGCTTACAGTTGGTAAGATCGACAAGGCAAGCCACCTCTGGCTACAGAAACCAACGAGAGTCTTCCCCCGTTTACAACTTAGGGGAATCCAGCTGATAGGCGGAGTTCTGTCCACGAAGGCATGAGGGTCTCGCGGTAGACCTGACAAGGCAAATGATATCACATGCCGGGGGGCCTGTACTATGCGGGAGACATTAAATCATGTTCTCCAAGTATGTGAAGTCACGCACCAGGCCCGCTGTGCCCGCCATAACAGAGTGATGCGGTTGGCAGAGAAAATGCTTAGGAAGGTCAAGCGGAGTATATGGACAGAGCCTGTGATTGCAACTGCACACTCATACATCAAGCCTGACCTGGTGATGGAGGAACCGCTAAAGTTGACGGTATTGGATGTTTCGGTGGTGGAAGGACGGAGACATGGAACCTTATGGTTGAGAAATATGGGTCTTTAAGGAACACCGAGGCCATAAAAAGATGGAGAGAGACAGAGAAGGAGATAATACAACTCTCGTTGATCTTTTCAAACAGAGGCCTTTTGTATGAGCCCTCAGGGGCCGGTCTTCGTCGAATGGGGTTAACTGAGAGGGATCTGAGTTACCTTTGCCTGTCAGTAATAATGGGTCAATCCGTTGCTACGATTGTTACATGATAGGGACGAGATGAGTATTATATAAAATAAATAAATAAATAAATTATCTGAGTCTGTCAGAGAGAAGGACCTTTATGATCCGCCAAAAGCGGTGATACCTGATGTTTGCATAGCCATTAGCGCCCGGTTGGGTGCCTCAGGAAGAGAATATCAACCTGATAACAAGTGTTAAAATATATATATTTTGTCTATAGAATAAACTATAAGCAAAATTTCAATTTCAATAGAACCTTAATGAAAAGTGTTACACAAAAATTCTTCTGGCACAGTGCTTCATTTACATGCTGAAGTTATAGGCTTACGTGTGTGTGTGTGTGTGTGTGTGTGTGTGTGTGTGTGTGTGAAGCACTGGGTTTCATCCTGGACCTGTGAGCAAGTGCTAAATTGACAGTCAGTAGTAATTACTGATCATGGCTCTGATAGCGCCGCAGATTAAAGCCCAGATTGTTTTCAATCTATTGCCTCTGTGCACATATGCCTAGTCCCATCAGATCTGGATGAACGCCAGATAATTGAACTCGCTGGTTCTGCACTACGTTGTACAGTTCTAAGATGGAATCATTGGTATTGGGACAGTCAACTCCCTCTTCAATTCTGCTGTGTCATTTTTTCATGGCTTAAAGATATAAATGGCTTCTGGGAGATCTGTATTTGTATGTGTGTGTGTGTGTGTGTGTGTGTGTGTGTTTTCTTTCATTGTGTCAAATTATGACTTTGATTATGGGCTAGAGGTGAGATGATGGAAAGTGAATTTAAACACACACACACACACACACACACACACACACACACACACACATGTTTGTCTTACTATTCTTACACTGACAATTATTAATACTTTGCCTACACATTCACACTCAGAAATAAAGGTACTGAGCTGTACTCCTTATCACTGTGTTGGTATCATTAAGGGTACATCTTTTGCACCTTTATTGTGTAACCCAAGCAAAACTTTAAGGCTGTAGTTTTTTTTTTTCTTTTTTAAATAAAGGCTACAGTCAAAGCTAAATGTCTCCACAAGGTAAAAATAAATTTGCTCATTAATTTGCGAGAGGCAGCAGGATCACCGTCATGCCAACAAAGTGTCATGGCCTCCCAGCTTACATCATTGACAGCATGAAATAGAACACGACACCTCAAGGAGAACAGGAAGGCAGGAAACTGAGAGCAAGCGGGAGCAAGACTTTAGCACACATTGAGTGGATATGCAATTAGATACATCAAAATCAAATCATAGCACCCAATTGTACTTTATTAACCCTTAAAAGGGCCTATCATTCTGTTATCTTAAAGCATATTTCTGCAATAACTTTTATGAATTATATTTCGCATGAAATAATTCATTAAATGTTTAATAAATTATTAATTATTTATTGAATACTGTGAAACCAGTCAGAAAGATTGAAAGATGTAGTTAGGAAAGTGGGGAATATGCCATCTGGGAGTTTAAGGAGTTAACATACAGCATGTTTTTACACTTTGTGTAGGGGAGCAAGAACGAGAACTAATGTGTTATTACTTGATATTCCTGTAATTTTCTTTCTGGCAGATAGATTTGTTATTTAAATTTATTCAAAGAGCACATCAAATCCATAAAAGTGTGTATTCATGTTTTCAGAGCTTGAACACATCCACACGCTGCATCATGTTTTAAAAAAAGTATCTTTTAAATGTTTCTACAAACCACACGGTGCAGCATTACTCAATAAAATCTAGTGTGCAGCTCATAGCAGTGCGCATATTTACCTTGGTCATTAACACTTGTAATTTCTAGGGCTTATCCTGATACACTGAGATATTTCCAGTGACTCAGGCTTGCCTGAATTCTGAAATACATGGCTAACGAAGTAATGAGCTTGCTTTAGGATCAGCTTGCTTACTGCACTGAGAACATGGTGCCTCAGGGGCTCATTAAAATATCTGGCTATAAACAATAATTCAAGCAACCGGTTTAAAAACCAAATGAAAGCATGTGTGGATGTGCTTATTAACACGTATGAGAGTGAGATATGTTCAATTATTGTACACTAAGATGGTGTCAAATGTGTTAAATGAGCTTGAATGTTCTGAGAAACAACTCATGTTAACAAAATCACAGCCTGTATATATTAAGCTTCTGTAATGAATACAGAAATACCCCAGAACTCTGTTAGCCTCTGTGAACTTTCAACGGCACGGTATGATGTGCACACACTACACTTATTTTAATGACGGGTGAAGAAAAGATGGTACTTCGAGTGGTACTAGATGGTATTAAAAGAGATACATCAGGACCTTGGTCCTAAAGTAATAATTCCTTACATTTATATAGCACTTTTCTAGACACTCAAAGCGCTTTACATAGTATGGGGGCGAGGAATCTCCTCAACGACCACCAGAGTATAGCATCCACCTGGATGATGTGACGGCAGCCATAGTGCACCAGAACACCCACCACACACCAGCTATTAGTAGAGAATATAGGAGAGTGATGTAGCTAATTCAGAGATGGGGATTATTAGGGAGCCATAATAGAGAAAGGCCAATGGGGAAATTTCACCAGGACACCAGGTGAAAGTAGCTCCTGTCCTGCACATTTTAGGGTATTTTTTTTAACGTCTATACACACATGATTCAATCAATCAGCTACTTATTAGCCTTTCCTGAGTTGAAAAGAGAGCAGGGAAAACACTAAAATGCAGGACAGGGCTACTCCAGGACCAGGGTTTGGACTCTGCACTGTTTTGTTACAGTAATTCACTGGCAGCAAAATAAATACACAGTAAATAATTACAGAATACTGTATGTTTTGCAGTATATCACTGCATATTACTGTATTCTACAGTACTATATGTAAAACTGTACATTTAAAATAAAATATAAGCCACTACATTCGCTCCTTTGGCTGATGCTTTTATCCAACGTGACTTACAATTGAGGAAGGGTACAGCTGAGCAGTTGAAGGTTAAGGGTCTTACTCAAGTACCCAACCATGTCAGCCACCACTTCCCTTAACTAGCCTGCACTGATTAACCCACTTCGATCGTTGAATTAACTCACAGTAAAAGATTAATTCCAGTGAAACTGAAGTTTTTATTAGCATATAATCTTATAATATAATATAATCCCTCTTGAAGATGGTTTGTGTTCACCTAAAACAGTTTTTGACATATAGGGCACAAAAATATTTTCAGATGTTGACACCAAGAGATTGTTTATCATTCTCACTCCCACATAAAATATTCGATATCTCACTATGCATTGCATTTCCTGTTAATTTTCCTGTAAACCAATGCACTGCTCGACCTGCCTAATCATTTACAGTCCAATCCTGTAAAGTGATCAGTCATTATCACAATAAATACAGCACATGTACAGCATTCTTTTACAGTGTGTGTATTAGGTGAACACAAGGAATGCTAAATGTGTTTGTGAACGATACGCTAGAATAAGCAGTTAAACTGCTGGAATTGCTGAGATTTCACCCAAGATATTTTTAGAAAGCTGAGCTTACAGCATTGCAGTATTCAGTGCAGCACGGTGACTAATCATTCTAACAAATGTAATCAAATTATGCATGTTATGATTTATTACAGCACTTAGCACCCAAAACAAATGGTTTTACGCTGCACACAGAATGCCACTGAACACTTGGGGAAATGTTTACTACAACTCCTTTAATTGGTCCCATTAGCTTGTTTATACATTGATGTTTTATGAATGCACTACAAAAGTGTGGACAAATTTTAATGTTGCCTCCTGTCTGGGGTCAGCAGCACATCAATGGAAGATACAACTTAATATAGTCTGTAATGAGGTCTGACAGGGAATAAATATTAATTAAATGAGATCAAACCAGGCCTGAGCACTCGTCTTCATTAATGTTTAAGTGACAATGTAATTTTCTGGGTACTGCAACTCATGGGGTGATGAAGCGTCTC
Organism: Ictalurus furcatus; assembly: GCF_023375685.1. NCBI lineage: Eukaryota > Metazoa > Chordata > Actinopteri > Siluriformes > Ictaluridae > Ictalurus > Ictalurus furcatus. Next base: position 11,834,295 of record NC_071267.1, read on the forward strand.
CACTGCCGCTTGTTGTTCCCTGAGTGCCATCTAAAGTGTTTGTGTACACTGAATAGGACGGTGTGTTGCACTGAGTGCTAATGGCGCGACGGAGCTCCCTCCCAATATCAGCTTTCATGGCGCTTGTAAATTATAGATCTCGATATGAAGTTATAACAGCCGCTGAGTGATATCTGTTTCATGGAAAAGGATCGTCTCAGCATTTTTCTTTCATGTCAGTCCCTGGTGGTTTACTGATTACCATCCGTCATGTTGATGCTCCATTGTTTATTGATCAGCAGCTCATAAATTGTGAAAGGATATAGCAATGATGGGGCCTCTAAAAGCATTTTTAAATAGATTAGTGTTGGCAACTGGAAAACCACAGGAGCCCTTTAGAAATGAATGTGTGAAGGCGCAATACAAACCAGTGAGATTAAAACAAGGCAGAGGAACCCCAGGGCCATTGTGTTTAATCTGTGTTCCCCACTGTTCTGCCATATTATTTTTAACTTGAACATTCATATTGTAATACTTTTGTCATGGCTAGTGTTGCCACACCAAACTGAAAAATATCTCTCAATGGATAGTGAAACACCAAGGCTGTCCTGCTATATAATTTTTTTTTTTTTTTTTTAATGTAATGCTGTTGCCCCGAGTTAGAGCTATTTGTCTTTGTGCTGTGCCCTGGTGTCTTGTGGTACATCACAGGAAAGATGAATGCAGCTAATAGACTGTGACACAGCCATTAACTACAGCTGTAATGAAAGTGTAATGGAATCAAGCAGCCATTTCTCAGCACAACACTGGCACACGTAGGTAAAATGTTTAAAGATGAACCAAGAAGGCCCGGCATTCCATGCTGCTTGCCCTTGAACTCCTATTGGCATCACAGGAAACATCAGAAACCCAGGATAAAAGGCAACTTTTAGGCATAAAAAAAAATGAAAGAGATTTGCTGATTATATTTGCTGATTGAAATGAAACATGTACAGTATTTTCCATAATTTTCTCTGCTGAGTATAAAACTTAGGCTAATTATTACAGATTGATAGTACTGATACTCATTTTTGAGGTTATTAGGCTTTAATATTATAGCTGTAAATATTAAAAAATGACTTTAATAAGCACTGTAACCAGAATCAAAATTTTAGCAAGGTCCACATTGCAGAAACGTATCATACTTTATATATATATATATATATATATATATATATATATATATATATATATATATATATATATATATCACAATGCCAAATGTGTAATGTGTATGACATCAATTGTTGTTGTTTTTTTTTTTTTTTTTTTCAGTTATGTTATGATCAGTTATGTTATGCTTACATTTTTTCATAAACTGCTTTGACTCCAGTTTAATTTGATTAAGCATTTTGGTTGTTTCCAGACAGCCTAAACTGTCAATTTCTAAATGATATTACTTTACAAATTATAGCCCTTGAACAATAGCCTCTGCTGTGTACTCATTACTCTAAGTTTTTGAAGTAGTTATAACACACAGTTATAACACCCACTGCCCTGAACAACTTTTATTGAGTCTCTTGTCCACTTAGAATCATCCCTACCACCCTCCTCTTTAAGGCCTACTGCACACAATAATAACATGCCATTATCCACGTACTCTAAGAGTCATAGTTAGGGTAGTTTTAATTTTACTCTTCATCTCTAAAGCTTTATTGTTGTTATTTACAGGCTGGCTTTCATCTATTCTATTCTCAAATGAATCCCATTTGCCTGTACACAAACAAACCCAGAGCCTGCTGAGACTGCCAGCACATAAGACTCTGATGAAATTCTAGCTTGGTGATGAACTCTGATATCAGGGGAAATATTGCAAAGGAATATAATCTAATGAGAGCTCAAGATGTCTTTTTGAATTTTTTTAATAGCAAAAGAAATAGATCAAATTAGATGAAAGATAACCTTAGCTATTATAATAGTTCAGTGTAGGTTCTGTTATATATCATGACCAAGAAAAATCAAACATATTAAGATGACTTTAATTAAATAGGGAGCAACAAAGTATATATATAAATTGCAATGTAAAAATCTTTCTTTTGTTCCTCCCTATTTAATTAAAGTCATGTTAATATGTTTGATTTGTTTGGTATATATATCATCTCAAGTACTTATCTTAATGTAAAGCCTGTTTAATTCCAAAATGTAAATTACAACATTTACAACATGCTACACATATTTTTGCAAAATACATACAGTACTGTGCAAAAGTCTTACGTACATGTAAAGAAATGCTGTAAAGATTCCTTCAAAATAATTCATTTACATTTACATTTATTCACTTAGCAGACGCTTTTATCCAAAGCGACTTACAAATGAGAAAGATACAAGCAAAATGAGAAAGATACAAGCAAAATGAGAAAGATACAAGCAAATTCAATGAAATGTTTCTACATAAAATACTGTAAAAAGCAGTAAACAATAGTAATATGGTCTAATATGTAATTTGCTTCTTTCTTTACTGACATACAAACTTTTTTCTTTAACTTTTTTTGTTGGAAAAGTAATGTTTGGAAATATTCAGTGCTTTTGTAACTTACTCAATAATGCAGAAATCATAAAATAAATATTTATAGCAAAATTTGTACTAAAAAAATACAGTGCCTAAGATTTTTTTTGCACAGTACTGTATATATTTATAAAAAGTTTGAAAAACACAAACACATCACCTGAAAAATAAAAATGCTGCTCTTATTCATGTTTTCAGGTGAAAATAGAACAGGGCTATTCATATCTTATTAATAACTCACAGCTTTTCAATATTTACTAGGGTCGGGCTTGTCGATAACAGTCCAGTGCACCAAAAATGGATGGATAAGAGCATTTTTCTCTGCTTCTTCAAAGGTATTCTATAATTTTCAAGACCAGCAACTTTCAGGTCTATAAAAATTGATTTGTTTGTCAGGAGAGCAAACTGATTTGGACCCTTTCATCCATGAAATCTTTGGGTGAAATAGGAGTATCATTCTGACACATGAAGAGGCTAACAGAGAACAAGAGATAGTGAGATCTGACATTAATTTAGACATTGTCTGGTGTACTAAATCCAAAGAATGCATATAACAAGGTAAACTGATTAAAGCTTGTAGGATTTATATGGTATTATCACTGCAACCAGCAGATGAACTTTTAAATTTTAGAAAGTACATTTAATCACAGATGTCTGAAATAGTTTTTGTCATACAGAGATGTTACTTACATTCATGTTCAGGAAATTAAGGCCCATTTCTTGGCTATCTAAGATTTTTGCCTGTTCTTGATCTTTCAGTCTATTGGTAGGAAAGTCTACCAACATCAGGATTTGTATGGACTTATCCTTGCTATCACAGAATAAACTGATTACATTTTGGAATTGATCCAAACATGGTCAAGGTCAATTTTAAGGGTATTTGAGGCATACAAATTAGTAACAAGGAGGACTAGACTTGTTGGCAGAAGGGGGCATCCCCATCGACATCACTGGCATTGAGTTCTACTTGGTCCTGTTTCTTTGACTTGAAACACTCAACAAACAAACCGTATAAAAATATACAGCTTGTCTAGTTCAGACTTTTCTGTTACCTGAGTTTTATTCATGGAACTGTTATACAAATGTTTAATAATATACAGTGCAAAAGTCCTAGGCATACTGTAAGCTGTTAAACATTTACAGGCATGTCAGCAAAACAGAGCCCAGTTTTATACCTCCAGCTATTAATGTTTCCCAAAAAAAAAAAACCTGCAGAGAAACATTTGGATGTTGTTAAAATAAGAAACATGCTTTTTGCCGTGTACTGCTCTTTATTGTGATTTATTTGCATATTTATCTTTTTTTTTTTATTTAATTCATTTTGATACATTGACTCATGTAAATAATTTTTTACATGCACGTAAGAAAATATTCCTTGAACATAAACAAAACAGAGCATGGTGGTACAGTGGGTTTGCCACCTGGGAGTCACAGGGCCTCTCTTTCGATCGTGAGGTTTGGTTACTGTGGAGATTCACATGTTCTCTCTTTGTCTGTGTGGATTTCCTCTGGGTTCTCTGGTTTCCTCACACTTCCCAGTAAGTAACAGTAAGTGAACTGGCTATTCTAAATTGTCCCTAGGTGTGGATAAGTGTGTGAATATGTGTGAATGGTGTTCTGCGATGGAAATATTCAAATGTGAAAATATGGTTTTGTTCAGATGAAGCCAGATGACAGAGAATCAAGATGGTGAATAGAATCTTTCCCAGAGTGCAGATCACATTTCAGTGCTCAGGCTCTGGTCATTCATATATCATCACTTTGAACCATCTCCACTCACTCACTTTCATAAACTGCTTTATTATGATCAAGGTCACGGTGGATACTGGGCAGTAGGACTGAACTATATTTCGTCTATAAATATTAAGATTACTTTCACAGAAACTGGGGGTTTAAACTAAGTCCCAAATGAGCCTAATGACTTGTTTTGTACTGCATGAATACCAGTGAATTACTGCTGACTGGTTATTATTACTGTAAGAGTACTGTATCGTTTTATCAATAGGCTCCCAATAGTATTATACATGACTGAAAATTGATTTTGGTGTAATTCACTAATGGTGCATAACATGCTAAATGATTATACGTCTGATGAAACTCACAAAGCCTTGATGTGCTGAACTTGTGAAACAAAGTAACCATGACAAAGGGCTTAGAGTGCAGGGAGTGATCCTATACTCTGATCATTATGACCATAAAGGTCTAGTGAGTACTAAAGGGAACTAAGGATTTGTACCTCAAGGAATGTTTAACCACTGTGACTTTTAATATACTGTTATCACTGTTATCCTTCTATCACTGTACAATAATCTGCAATTATAGCAGATGATACCACACTCAGAAAGTAAAATGACAGAATATCACATTCAAATGTACAGTATTTCAATAAGATATTTTAAATTCCATATTGCATAGATTGTGTTTAGATTGGTAGCACAAAAATCCATTCACCAACAAGTGTATGAGACTTGATTTGTGAGCACAAGTGATTTAAATGTGGGCTACAGAACCTAAGAAATTAAGAAAAAACTTGTAATTAAGAAGCCTCCATTAAGTGTCTTCAGTTTCACCTTCATTTTCTCTGTAATCCACCTCCTGGCCTCGGGCAGTCATCCAGCGACAAGGGCCAAAATCAGTACTGGCAGGCTTTAATTAGAGCATCCTTTTTACAATACAAACCGCTAAACCTCCAGTCCTAACCATCAACCTTTGCCCCTCCTCACAGAAGCCTGTTTAATGAGACTAAAGATGTAGACGCACAATCCTGCCTATCATGCAACATGTTATATTTCTTGGTAATTATAACACCACGTCATAATCTCAGTGCTGTGCTCTGGTAAAGAAGAGAGCACCATGCTGATGTTTACTAGAAACAAAGTCATTCAGTTATGACAGAGGTCTATGGAGGTCTACTTCTGCTTCATTTCCACTTCTGTGTCGTCAATTTGCGGTCTGGAAAAAGGCACACTAAATCTCTTACCTGTACCTGCTCATTGAAGCAACATTTTCATCCTTTTAGTCTGCTTTTCAAGTGTGCCCTGCGATGGACTGGCACTCTGTTCAAGGTGTACCCCGCCTTGTGCCCAATGCTCCCTGGGATAGGCTCCAGGTTCCCCCACGACCCTGAAGAAGGAGTAAGCGGTAGAAGATGGATGGATGGATGGATAGTCTGCTTTTCATGTATAGAATTATGGTATTTATCTGTTAATATGTTTTGTTTAGACCAGATCACCAGGAATTGCTCAATAGCAGGAAATCCATATACTTTTATAAAGTAGTACTGACAGTAGGTCCGGCTGAAAGGTTTACAATAACCTGTTCACTTTTTCTAAATATGTTCTTATTTCTATGGTAACAACTTACACCGAGATTGAATGGAGGCCTTTCAACAATAATTGAATTAAAGAAGATGTGCAATTGTTGATATGGTAAAGTTTTCTGTGAGGACATGTTTATTTAATAATTTTTGGAAGGAGACTTCGCTGTCAGTACTTTGTAACGGCCAATGGTAAAGCTGAAACTTTTTACGTATTCTTATTAAAATTAAGTGAGAGAAAAAAAGAGAGGCCAGTGAAGGGAAAGATTAGAAAGTCATTTTTAATTTAACTGATATTAAGAACAAACTTGTTTCAAGGATGTTCCACAATATTAAACGTAAATAGTTACAGATACAAAGTATGATATATTGTTCTGTTATGAATAAAAACATGTAATTGTGGGCAAATAGCCAACACACCCATACTATCCTTCTACATAGGATACTCCTCTATAGTAAAAATAGCATTTTAAAAGTAAAATTGTTTTTTCATACACTGTTCACTATGCTAGTATGCTGTGAAAAATATGACTAGCACAAAAAAAGGGTGAAAAGAAGCTGGAAAAACTGTGCCAACAGGACAGATAAGCAAAACGCAGATAAGTACCAGTGCAGATGTCTGATTTAGGTTATGGTTTATTGACAACAAAAGCTTCTACTTCTTTGAAAAGACAATTAGTAAGATAATTCATATCAATAAACACTGGGGGTCTACTTTATGAATATTAATGACTAGTGGATGGTGTGATTTTGGTTCCAAGGAACCAGATTTAACAAATTAAAAATATATACAGTATTGTGCAAAAGTCTGTGCAAAGAAATGCTCTACGGCAAAGATGCCTTCATAAACAATGGAATTAAATGTTTCTACATTGAAAAAAATACTATAAAGTGCAGTAAAAAACAGTAATAAATGAAGCAAAGTCACTATTTAGTTAAAATAGTAGTCTCAGGTACACCTTCTACAGTTTTATAAGGAAATTAGCTGTAAGTTTTATCGAGCCAGTGAACCAGTGACAGTTCTTCTGGAGACTTTGACTGTTGCACTTGCTTCTTATGTCTTATTTTTTCAGCAAAAACCCAGCAGCCTTCATTGTGTTTTTTGTCTGAAAAGTGGTTTCTTACATAATATGCTGTTTTCTTTACTGACATACAAACATTTTTCTGTAACATTTAATTTTGTGCTGGAAAACTAATGTTTGAGAATCTAAAATGTTTTTTTACTGACTTGATAATGTAGAAATCATAAAATAAAAATCTATAACAATAAAAATATAATGTATATATTTAAATTTCAATAGATTTTTTTAAAGAGCAAAAATCCCTTAAGATCCACGGAGACTCAGTAATAATATAAAATGCCAGAAAATCAAAATATATACAAGCCCAATTCCATAAAAGTTGAGAGACTGTGTAAAATGTAAATAAAAACAGAATGCAAAATGATTTGCAAATCTCATAAACCCATATGTTATTCACAATAGAACACAGAAAACATATCAAATGTTTAAACTGAGGAAATGTGCCATTTTATGGAAAAAAAAAAAAAAAAGGTCATTTTGAATTTGATGGCTACAACACGTCTCAAAAAAGTTGGGATGGGGCAACAAAAGGCTGGAAAAGTAAGTGTTACTAAAAAGAAACAGCTGGAGGAACACTTTGCAACTAATTAGCTTAATTGGCAACATGATTGGGTATAAAAAGAGTATCTTAGAGAAGCAGAGTCTCTCAGAAGTACACATGGGATGGAATCTGGATGGAAGCATATGTTGCTCTAAAACCTGTACATACCTTTCAGCACAGACATGTTGTGGCCATTAAATTCAAAATTACCTAATTTTTTTCTTAAAATGGTAGATTTACTCAGTTTAAACCTTTGATATGTTTTCTATGTTCTATTGTGAATAACATATGGGTTTTTGAGATTTGCAAATCACTGCATTCTGTTTTTATTTACATTTATTTACATTTTACACAGCGTCCCAAGATTTTTGGAATTGCGGTTGTAAGACCTTTAATTATATCAATTATATTTTACTGAAATATCTGCAACTTACAGATTTTTATTTCTTCAATTGACTTTGGCGTGCAGCAGTTAGAAGCTTACAATGTGATTACAACATGGTGTAGTTAATTACTACTACTGTGTACACAGTGTGTACACACAGCACTATTACCCCAATAACCATGACACAGTTATGCAAAAGAACAGTAGCACAAGTCTATTGAAGTTCTCACACAAGCTCCTAACCATCTGCTGTAGCCATATGGCTTTATCATGTCAAATTCAATGCTAACTTTGAAACCCACATAACTAGCTTTCCAAAGTAAACATAACTTGAGCAGGTATTATTTGTCTCAAGGACACCCATAATTATTCATAAATAACAGGGTATTTAAGTAGTAGGTGTGTAAGGTTTGTTTTGCAAAGCCTATATTTAATTTAGATCAGAATTGCTGAGAGAAATAAGCAGCTATAAGTCATCTCCTTTCCAACTAAGGTACTTCATTACTGAGAATCTCCCTTTTGACTCTCTCTCTCTCTCTCTCTCTCTCTCTCTCTCTCTCTCTCTCTCTCTCTCTCTCTCTGCCCTGTTTCTTATTCATACTGAAATACTGAAGCAGATGTGGTACCCTCTGAAGCTCATCTAAATTTGAATTTCATGTCTAAATCCTGCTCTCTTAATCAAACCCGTGCTTTATGAGAAAAATCAATAATTTCACAGGAGCCTGGAGGAATGCAGTTACAGTCAAAGGCTGTTCTAATGCACACAGGGAGTGTGGCACTGCAGGCTTTTTATTCCACAATAAGCAGTCCTTTTAATGATGAAGATGAGCATATTTCCGGCAGATGGGTCAGTATGAGTGAATGTTTCTGAGTATTTGTGCACACCGCAATGGCAGCACTGAACTAGAATGTACTCATGAAGGTTGTTTTAGTTCTGCAGGTCATGCACCTGCATTTTAAGAGAAAATTATTTGACTTTTGACAGTTGATGGTGTACCAATATTAACAATCGTTTAAGGTCAAGTGACATTTGTGATGGTTTTTCACGCTTTTTAGAGCCATTCCTATTGCTCATTAGGATGGAAAACATTTAAAGGAAAATAAATATCTGTTCATATATCTACTCTGCAAGGAGAAGTGTTTTTTTTTTCTTTTTTTTTTGTATTAACACAAAGAGCTGTATACTGAATTTAGTGTGCGTAATTCACTGTGGTCATACGGTTGCATTTCTGTAAGCCTCCACTGGCTACTACTGTACATTCAAATGTTATTAGAGCGGGAAAGGTAAATTTTGAAAATGTAACTTTCAAATGTAAAATTGAGCCATGTGCTCAATCACTTTCCTGTCATTTTTGTGAAGGCCTTGGTTATACATGTGAAAAGAAGCTGTTATTTATAGTAGTGTTGACAGACACTGATCTGAAATGTCCACTGGAGGTGTGAGAAATTGATGACTTTTTTTTTGTTTACTTTCAGGCTGTGGAAGTGAACAAATCCTGGAGGGTGGGCAGGTTTGTACCTATCCTTTCAGATGATCTAATGGTGCGTTGCAGCTTGTTCAGTCTGCTCCTGCATCAGAATGGAAATTCAATCTGTTTTTGTAGGAAGAAAATCTTCTGCTGGAACTTTTTAGCAATCCAGTCCATACTGGCTCTCCATTTTAGGTAAGTGGCGATATCTCAGGACCTTGAAGGTCTCCACAGCAGTCACAGTCTTGGGTCATTCCCTCTCAAGTTGGTCCAATACAAAAATCTAAAATCTATTCATGCATACTGACTGCACACCTGTACTAACATGATCGATCAGGGTTCTTCAAATCTGGCCTTTGAGGTCCACTGTCCTGCAGAATTTAGCTCCAGCCCTAATCAAACACACCTGAACAAGCTAACCAAGTTCTTCAGGCTTACTAGAAAATTATAGGCAGATAAGTTTGGAGGTTGGAGCTAACTCTGCAGATTTGAAGATCCCTGTGATAGCTCATGCTTCACTGTTGCCAATATAGACCTCATTCAATATAGACGTCACCTCTAGATTAGATTACTGTAATGCCTTACTGTCTGGATGTTCCAGTAGGAATATAAATAAGCTCCAGTTAGTCCAGAATGCAGCTGCTAGAGTCCTAACTAGAACTAGAAGGTACGACCATATCACACCGATATTATCAATACTGCATTGGCTCCCAGTAAAATCTCGCATTAACTATAAAATACTTTTATTAACCTATAAAGCACTAAATGGTCTCGCGCCACAATATCTAAGCGACCTTTTGGTTTTATATAATCCGCCACGCCTACTTAGATCAAAAGATGCAGGCTATTTGACGGTACCTCGAATAGTGAAGGCTACAGCAGGGGGAAGAGCTTTCTCTTATAGAGCCCCACAGTTATGGAACAGTCTTCCTATTAGTGTTCGGGACTCAGAAACAGTCTCAGTGTTTAAGTCTAGGCTTAAAACGTATTTGTTTACTCAAGCCTACCCTGACTAGATTCTGTTCTACTACTTCGCAGTCATAATTATCTTTTTTCTCCCTCTCTCCTTTCGCCGAGCCCCACATGAATTTATGGAGATACTAGAGATCCAGATCCTTTCTGCCTCTGTTTGGAGCTCAAATCTTCTCTAATTCCAGACTGCTGGGACTACGGCTGCTCCTAAGGCCATACAGACTTCATATAAATCCATAATGAACTTTTTCACACTATCTGTTGTTACCCAGATGAGGATGGGTTCCCTTCTGAGTCGGGTTCCTCTCAAGGTTTCTTCCTCTTAAAACATCTTAGGGAGTTTTTCCTTGCCACCGTCGCCACTCAGTGGCTTGCTCAGTTGGGATAAATTCGCACCTTTAATATCTGTATACCATGTTGATATTTCTGTAAAGCTGCTTTGAGACAGTCTATTGTAAAAAGCGCTATACAAATAAAATTGAATTGAATTGAATTGAATTGAATTGACAACCATAAGCTATTGTATATCAATCACAAACATAATTACGGTACAATACAGTTAATTTTTCTTATTTGTTATGCTTATATTACATCTGTTCATCATGATCAAAATGCATGAATAAAGTGGGCTTTTCCCCAGATTTCTACTGGCCCTAGCTCTGTAACCAGTGGAATCTCAAACTCACAATTGTTTTGTTTTTTTGTTTTTGTTTTTTACAGCTGAATGCTACTATGGAGGACTTCAGGTTCGTATCTGATCCCCCCACCAGAGATATTCAACACAACATTTAAGGGATTTTTTAAAAATTGCACTTTCTTTCCCTCATAAAAACAGAGAAGTCTCAAACCTGAAATGTTCTGCATGCACACTATTCTTACCTTGGTACCTCTAAAAGAAAGTTAAGACTGAGACTCGATCCCTTCCAATTATAAATTAACCCTAAAAGTGGATCTGTAAGCAATCTTGAGCACTACATTTGGACTTCTAGGCCTAAGGAACAAGCATGTGCAAAATGTGTATATACAGTCATGTGAAAAAATAAGTACACCCCATGGAAATTGTTGGCTTATTTATTTATTTATTTATTTATTTATTTATTTACATATTTGGACAAGCAAACATTTGATCCTCTTTGAAACAGTACCCATTAATAAAGTTGATACGCTCAATCAAATGATACATAACATTTAAATGAACAAAAAACAGATTAGTCACATGGAAAAAAGTGGAAATGTTATGGTTTGGGGTTGCTTCACTGCCTCAGGGATTAAACAGCTTGCACTCATTGATTCAACTGTGGATTCTTCATCATATCAAAGAGTGCTTGAAGATAATGTGAGGCCATCTGAAGTTGAACCGAAAGTGGACCTTTCAACAGGATAATGAGCCTAAGCACACTAGCAAATCCACCAAGGAATGGCTCAAAAAGAAGAAATGGAGGGTTATAGAATGGCCTCGTTAAAGCCCGCATTTGAATCCCACTGAAATGTTGTGGGGGATTTAAAAAGGGCAGTACATGCATAAAAAACCCTCAAACATCTTGCAAATGAAAGAATATTGTATGGAAGAGTGGTCAAAACTTCCAGCAAGCCTGGTGGAAAATTATGCAAAATGTTATTTCTGATAAAGGGGGCAATACTAGTTTCTGAGGCCAAGGGTGGACTTTATTGAAAAAGCAAATTTTTCTTTGTGGTTTTGTTCATGTATATCAACTTTATTAATAGGCACGGTTTCCAAGATGATCAAATGTTTGCTTGTCCAAATATGTCAAAAAAGCCAACAATTTTCATGGGTTGTACTTATTTTTTCACATGACTGTATGTACCTGTGTTCTAGAGATCAGTTTTTCTTACAAGGAGCTAGGCCCATCCTGAGCCGAGATATTGAGGTTTCCATAAACAGCTGTTTAACCAACATAAACACAAAGATGGCTGTCATGGTTAAACCAAGTGTATATATATATATATATATATATATATATATATATATATATATATATATATATATATATATATATATATATTTTTTTTTTTTAAATTGTGGTTTTGAAATGCCAATACATAGAGGTAATCACTCCAAAATATATATATAGAGAAAAATGTAAAAAATGGTCAAGCAACCAAATTTACAATTATTGGACAACTTGAGATGGTCTGACCCTCTTTGTTATGTATAGTTAGCAAAGGCACTGGTCAGCATTTAATAATTTTAGTAATTAATTCTACAATTTATAGATTTGACTCAAATGAACATGTCACAGACTAAAGGAAATAAACTAAGGGACAAAAACATGGCTTTAAATCATAACGATGAGCACGTCCTTCTTAACAGTGACCATGCACTAAGCACCTTTCCAATGCAGATGTAGGTTACTAAGAAACTGAAGCTCTTCTCTGGCCATGAATTGATGGTCAGAGTAAATGAGTTATAGATCCATTTCCTCTCTTTATAGCAGATCACTGCAAGGAAATTGGGAGGCTGGACCATAATGAAAGAAACAGAAGTCATTGGTTCTTGCAAACCGGACAGCTTCTCCCTCCTCATCCTCCCAGCTATGTGGGTAATATAGATATTATTTCAGCCTCAGTCCCATTTTCTCCTCAATTAAATTATGATGTCCTCGACCCATCCTGGCTGGGTGAGAGAGAAGGGAAAAGATATGATGTGAAAGCTTTATTGATGTCTACAATTACTGGCTAGGCCCAGCTGTAGGCTCTACGTGAAAGAGGGTGGGAGGTTAGGGGCCTTATCCGAGCCTCAGAGCGACCCAGGGCCAGCAGGGAGCACCATCATAACTTCCATTGTCCGCCTCCTTTGATGGATGAGGGAGAGAGAGATCTCCTGAGGATTCAGTGCTACCAGTGCCCACTGCAATACTGTGTCTCTCCCTCATCCATTAGGCTAGACATATGAAACTGCTATAGTTTTTCAAAGCAGTGGAAGACAGGGCATAAAATATCTGTTGGGAAAGTGAGTGGATAATAATATAATACCACATTTGTGTTTTACAGTAACATCCATTCCATAAAAAAAATGACAAAACCACAGGTGCATGGTATTAACCTCGAAAGTTGTTTGTACTTGTAGGGTTGTTTGTAGTTGAAGGGTGCCATCTACCACCATACAGTTTTCTATGTAGAATCTTACAACAGACGTATTCAAGTAGAAACTATTTAACAAATTACACTACTTTAAAAAGTGCTGGAAAAGGTTGTTTTAGGGTGATTTCATTAAAAGCTTTCGTTAAGAACTTTTTAATTGAAATATCTTTCAATCTTTCCATCAATAAAGCTTTTTTGTTGCTGCCACAGAAAACTAAAAATGTTATCATAAAAGCTACCATTATGTGGAAGGATGCTTGTGGTGGAAAATGGTTATTCCATTTATTGTGGAAACAAATTGGATAAAAACTAATGGATCGAAACTCTAAAGAAATTTTCTTACACCTTTATGTTAATAATTGGACATTACAAATGACATTAAAATACAGAATGTCAGTTTAAATTTCATTATGTTCACTTTACAATGTAGGAAGTTGCAGCAATTTTTTTGTGCACAAGAGAGTTAACAAAAGGTCTAGAGATTTGGTTTTTGTACCAGCGTGTTCTTGTGGTATTTGAGCAGGGTTGGGAGGGTTACTTTAAAAATGTATTTCGTTACAGTTGCAAATGACTTTATAGAAATGTAATCAGTAACATAATCCAAGTATCACAATATGAAAGTAATGTAATCTGATTATTTTTGGATTACTTCAAGGTCACATATGTAAATAAATTCAAGAGAAAAGTAACATGATCTAAAATACTTTTATTTAGAGATTATTTTAGAGTTTAAAAACATATTCAGTGTTTGGATTAGTTTTAATAAAATAATTTGTTGCTCGTGTGAGTCACAACAAATAATTATTTGCCTAGTGCTCAGTTCACCAATAAATAAAAGCTTATATTCCCGTGCATGGGTGTCTTGTAATTTTATAAAAGAAGTACATTAACACTTACTAGTACTTAGTAACACTTACAATAGTAACTGACATTTCAACACAGTGTTCTAAGGTCTCTAAGTGGAAACAATGACTCCACACTGTTAGGCTGTGCCTTTGTTACACAACCTGGGCTATGTGCTCTGATAACTGATCAGATGATGTGGAGGAGAAAGGAACCCTCTGTGGTTAGAACTTAGTCAGAAAGTCTCAGTTCCCCTGTTAGTTTAAAACTAAATGCTGCATATGTGTGTATGTATATTTTTATTTCCAAAGGGCTCCCAAAGAGTTGTAATAAATCAAATGTAAAACATTACACTATGTTTATCACTGAAGCTAAATTTAGTTTCAACTTATGGTTAAGGCTGAGGTTTTTTATTATTAAGTATTGGTTAGAGTTGTATTGGTTAGAGTTCATATTAGAGTTGTTATGGTTAGGGTGAAGGTTATGGTTAGGTTTATGGGTTTAACTTTAATGAAACAACAGTTGCACACAAATATAGGTCCCCACAGAAATGGATACTGTCTGATTGTGTGTCTCAGCCATTGCTGCAATATTTGGGCTCTGATGTTTTCTCCACCCAGCAAGAAGTACACTACTAGGTGTGGAGCATAATGAAGGGTCTTGTCGAGGCATGGCAAGACAAGGCAAAAGACTCAGAGTGAAAGGGTGCGGCCTTATTGGAGTTTTTAAAAGCTCACTTCTGCACCACACTGGCGACGACTAAACTCAGAAAAAATGGGCAAAGAATGCTGTAGCTGTGTTGCTGCCCTATGAGGTAATGCTCTAATTGAATTTCTCCCAGGAAATTTCTGTCTCAAGTTGCCTGTGCAGACGTTCTGACTTTTATGGTATCAACCAGAAGTCACTTATATTGTAGTATTATTAAAGACAGAAGTTCATGCAAACGGATATGACATAGACATTAGGGTTTGTCTTCCAGTCCTATCACTAAGGATATTGCACATGTGGAATATTAGACATCAGAAATTTTGGTTAGTGTAGAACAAAATCAGGAAGAACACTCGACTTTGCATAGTGCAGTCAGGTTGGTTCTATTTTCTGTTCTCACCTGATGCACCGTATTTTTCAGCTGGTTAAACTCACTGCTGTTTGCTTACAGAAAAGGCCATCAATCACCACGGAAAGCACTACCTGTTCATCAATTATGCAGCTGTGCCACAACAAAGGGGGTTTCAAAGAAAACCAATTAAAGGCTTCTGTTTTAAACACTCAATACATTATCTCAATCTCTGCCACAAATAAAGTGCCAAATTATACATACCCATATGTCATCACAATACATTTATCATCCTAAGTCTGAAGATTGAAATCAAGTCTGTTACTTTATTAGAGACGTGCAACAGAAGCAAGTTCTTATGTTTCATGCTCACAGATTACAATTGCCCTTTGTTGAAGCTTAAACTGTCTGATGTTGTAGTCCTGTCTGAGTTTTTTTTACCCTATTTTTTAGTACAAATTTGTTATAGATTTTTTAATTTTATGACTTCTACATTATCAAGTCAGTACAAAAACATTTTAGATTACCAAACATTAGTTTTCTAGCACAAAGTTAAATGTTATTAAATGTTAGAGAAAAATGTTGTATGTCATGAAAGCAGCGTATTACATAAGAGACACTTTTCAGACAAAAACCATAATGAAGGCTGCTGGGTTTTGCTGCAAAAATAAGAAGTGAATGTGACAGTCAAAATCTCCACATGAACTGTGGCTGGGTCTGTAAGATGCTCAAACCTACCAGCCAATTTCTTTATAAAACTGCACAAATTGTACCAGAGACTACTATTTTTATTTTTTATTTTTAAAAATAATTCCGATATAAACCTGAAGTTGGTGTAACCTAAACTGATTTTTTTTTCTATTCTTGTCCTTTAATTTATTTTTATTTTTATTTTTTAATTAAAAAGATATGTGCACAGGACTGTTTAGTTTTTTGTGTTTTTTTTTGTAATCCTCATCAGGCAATTACTAATGATGAATATATGAACACTGTAAACACATGGCTGTTCATTATTCAAAAGTTTCTGTATAAAAGTAAAAACCTTGCCACTTGTCTTTTAACTTGTGTCCTGTGGGATTCCAGCTCTTAACAAGTCTCAACAAGATGCCATGTAAACTTTTCTGGCAAAACAAACACACAAACATGTATAGAGTGCCTCCTACTCTGTGTTTCAGCACTTTGTGCTTTTTGATACTCACCCACATCCACACATTACTGGACCTTCTCCAAATTACTTCAAACACCACTTATCAAATAATTACTAGCAAAAAGTGCAAAAGAAATACATTTGGATTTACGAGGACGGAAAATATGTTTGTTTTCTTAAGCAACTCACAGGAACACTATAGCAACCACTATGTACCACATATTTAATCACAGATGTCTCATATAGTAGTATCCCTTTAAAACTAGAAAATAAAACCTTACAGTACAAAAGATATGTTTTAAAGTGATAAAAAGGTCATGGAGATGCTGAGTCCAGCTGTTTTACTGAAATTGTTACTATTATGGTCTTGAAAGCGGATGGTATTTTATTGACTGTGGTTTTCTTTGCCTGTCTTTGTCTCATGGTTAGGCACTGAGGTGAGGGACAGAGTTCTGGTCTGAGTTAGTGTGTCGTGTCAGCTCCCTTCAGCACAAAACTCTGAGCCCACACCAAACAACTGCCACAACTCCACAAGCTCAAGTGCACATAGCCACATGGACTCAAGCCTTGCAATTTTAGCAGGCAATCAGCTCTGGTAATAAAGGCCTTAGCAAGCAGTGTTACCTGCTACAGCCAAATGTCTTGTAACTTACAACCAAGAGAGGCTGGGAGTAGATACCCTACTAAGTCAGCGCTTGAATAATTGCAGTGCAGGGGAGTGGTGAGCCAACTTCAGGATCTGAGACTCTGACAAAGCTCAGGATCATTCTGGAAAGCTCTGGATTGGATTCAACTTCATGGATGCAAATAATGACACACAACTATGTTCCTGTCAATATGCACCTTATAGCAAAAGTATTAAAGTATCTTGCTTTAAATATTTTGCAATCCTCAGAGATATCGATAAAGACTGTTTTACCTTTTTTACCTACGGATTTGTATAATATTTGGCAAAGATCTTCTCCTATGCCTTGTGATGGATCGGCACCCCATCCAGGATGTCCCGTAACCCTGTGTAGGATAAGTGGTATGGAAAATGGATGGATGGATGGATCTTCTCACATTTAGAGAGCTATTTAGAAGAAAAACTCAAAGTAGTAATAAACAAATGATATGGCCTACTTCATCTAACCAATCAGAACAAGAAAGCATCCTGATCTACTTACCCATCAGTCATGTTGCCTTTAAACAGAAATGTTAGGAGGAGACATCCTGTTTAAAATATGAATGGGGTAACACATAACTTTACATAAGCCCCACCTTCAGTCGCCTTGAAAAACATTATCAGACTCTTACAATGCCACATGCACACACTGAGATTGAGATTCAACTTTATTGTCATTGTGCAGTGTACACGAACACAGACAATGAAATGCAGTATTAGACACTCATTAATTATGCAGAGATGTGCATGTGCATTATCTGGAGCCATGAAAAATTGAGACGTTTCTGTTAGTCCTTTTTCATGTCCTTACATTCTGCCCTGGAACATACAAGATGGCACTCGAATGCACATATTCACATTACATGCAAACATTCTGACATGATTGTGCAAACTAATGTCTGCACATGATTGTGCAAATGCTCAGCAGTGAGGACCTCTAGTCTAGCAGTGTTCTAGGGCGTGACTTTGATGGGAACACTGAAAGGACAGGCTTTGTTTGAAATCTGAGTTTCAAAACAACAGGCTACAGTTAACTCCAAAATTACTAACTACACCTCTAATAAATAATATGTACTTATATTGTTGCTTCCACACTTACTCTTCCAGGATACTCTATATTTACTTATAAACATATTTCCTTGGAATTGTCCTATACCTGTAGCTTGATTTTGTGCAAAGTATTATTGCAGCATATTTGATGTAATACACTCGGAGGGAATGATCTTTTGCCCACAACTGATTGCTGACAGCTCAGTGTGCTGAAATAGCAGGTGGTGCCAGATTAAGAAGGTAAGGAACATCTGTCAGACAGAAATCCACTCAATGCAATATACATTATAGTGCTATATATACTGCTTGATTATTACTGTTCTGCATCTGTTTAGTAACCATTACTGAGTGAAAAAGCTGTATGGTGTGGAAAAAATACCATATACAAGATACTTCCAAATATTTAAAAAACAGAATCTCCATAGAAACAGGACCACTGTTTAGGTTCACTTGGTAAACAGATTCATTTGTGGGGAAAAACACTCTCATCATGTTGAGTTTTATCAGCTGCACTCTTCCGTTAAAAACAAACCAAGACTCCTTTGGCTGTCATTTTCAGCTTTGAATATATATAGCTCTTGAGTAAAATAACTAACTGTGGCATAGATGACTGTTATTTAGGCAGGGTAAGGGGGTCGTTACTATAATCAGTGCTGACCAGTCATCCTTGGAGACGTGCATTAAAACCCACACACTGAAATAAACACAAGCCTAACGCAATGATCTGAACCAAAGCCTTTCCACAGTTCTAGCTCCTGCTCATTAAAGCTGTCCGCTTGGGGCTAATTATAGTGGTATATAGAGCTTATGGGGCACTGGCACTGCATCATCTTATCTACATACAAACATGGAATCCAGTCTTACATGACCCCTCATTTTTTTTTAACACTCAAACAAACAGCATGTGTATAAAGTACAGTAGAATATACTGGGAATATACACCTGTTTTTATCAGTCTGTTGAACTGTTTAGTATCCTGTGTCAACCTGCTAGGTTGTGCCTACTCTGCTGCATATTATAATTTTGATATATGCAATATGTATATGATGATAACTTTGCATAATTCATAATAGAAAATGCCTGGGAAATGTATATGCATGTTTGTAAGCTATGCATTTCTTCAATTTATAAAGCTTCCTGAAAAATGTCCATAGTGCTCATATGAGAGAAAAAAATGGATCAACTGCAGTTTTTCATGCCAGATTATTTATAAGCTAGAAACCTCTTCAGTGCTCACTCAGTTAGTCTTTCAGATGGTAAAAGGAACACTTAAAGAATAACAGTGAAATGCAGTAACTTAATTTCTTAGTGTAATTCATTCAAACATTTCTCAATACTCCATCACCATTCAAGCAAAGTGCAGTGTAAATCTTTGACTCAATAATAAATAGACACATCACCAAATACTTTCACACTCTCACCCTATCTGTATCTATATCTCAGCTTCTATCTCCAGCATAATCCTCCTTTCTCTGTCCTTGGAACTGTATCTAATGGTCTTGCCTGCTACCTTGCAAAGACATACGGTACCTGTTCATAAATCTATTCTGGCTTATTTAGAGCCGCTGCTGTAGTCAGCGCTTTGAACAGTGCAACTCCTCAGGTGCCTTTGCCATCTGCAGGACTCTAGCTGATGCCAAGCTGCTCGTCAGTGCTGAGGAACCTGAAACAGAAGAGCTTCTACTGCTGGACTGCACAACAGATATTCACTATGTCCTCTTATGTCCATTGTCTTCCTAAATACACAGCTCTGCTTTTAGGACACAATAAAGGGCCTGTTAGGAGCTCTTGTTAGGTTACAACCAATTACAGAAAAAGGCAGTGGTTATGTTAGTGTAAAAAAAGGATCTTCATCCAAAGTTTCTCAAGCAGTACAAATAAATAGAGTGGTTTCTGATGATGGGTCAGAAACAGAGGAGCTTATTTGGAAGTGAAAGCCAGCACTGTTTTGGGTCAATGCTGGTTTATCTAGGCTGACCTCAGGTGTTCATCCTAACTCAAAGGATCCTTCATGAATAAAATGGGCAGACCCTAGACAAAGCATGACATTGTGTTGGTGTGGTCTAATGACAAAGACCCTCAGCACACTGTCATCTGAGTTAAACATCAGAATATCTTCTGCGATTGAGGTCTTTCAGCATGCAGAGAAAACGAGTGCTGTAGTGAACAGTCCTTTCTTGAAACCTAGAATCAATAATAATATGATAATAATGTGAGTGGCATGTAGTATATGATCATAATATAGTGCATGCATACATAAAGCATTTATATTTATTGAATATTGTACATTTTAAAGCATTCACTTCTTTCCATTTCCATTTATTATTTTTTTAAATTTATCTTATAAAATTCAGTGTTTAGTCATTTTTTTTCTTTTACTGTTTCCACAACAGTTGGATTATGTTTTGTGAGGTTTCTAGGCTCAATTGTATTTTCACTATTTTAGCTATGTTTTTTGGCACAGCATGGCTGAGCATTGTCTGTTACTTTGTAATCAGTGGAACATACTCTGACACATTTTATGTGACTGCTTTAGAGGAATCTGTCAGTGAGAAAGTGCTGGGAAAAATACCGGTGGGGAATACGGGTGACCAGAGCAAAAAAAAAAAAATATATATTTTTTTTATATTACAATGAAGCCACATACACAAGCCCCCAAAGTGCATATAATTATTTGCACTCTTCATAAAAATGAGCAAAAATTTATATAGAAAAAATATATATATTTAAAAAGAATAACACATGGTTACCTTGGTTCTAGCTCCTGCTTATTAATTATAGTGTTATAAGCGGGACCATGAGCTCTGCATCATCTTATCTAGAAACAAAAACAGCAAGCAACTGCCAGTTTATTAGGTACACATACCTCATCCATTTAATAAGGTATCTACCGTATAGTTTGACTGTAACCCATCTGTGCACAATTTATTAGCCCTTCAGTTAAATGGCATTACCATAGGACCACCACTAACCAGATAGAGCCTGGGAGGTAGACCGTTCTCAGCACAGCAGTAACACTGTCATGACTGCAGCATTATTACGGGGTGTATATTTACTGGCCACTTTATTAGCCATCCTTGTTGTTTTGGTCTAACAGTTGCAGTTCTACAGTTAGGCACTACAGCTCTTAGATTTCCAAACACAATTTGTGTTTGTGGACTATTCTTACCATAAGGTTCTTGGCCCAGATGTGCCTGATAGACTCAAATCAGTGCCAGGTAGTCGTGTTCGATATTTGACGATAGCCTAGCATTAAA
The DNA here is from genome assembly GCF_023375685.1 of Ictalurus furcatus. Classification (NCBI taxonomy): domain Eukaryota; kingdom Metazoa; phylum Chordata; class Actinopteri; order Siluriformes; family Ictaluridae; genus Ictalurus; species Ictalurus furcatus. The sequence goes on from NC_071267.1 coordinate 11,855,704, forward strand.
TCATGAATGATGATGACGTAGAGAAGGACTATTTTAAGTATCGTGCAAATGACCTGCTATCTCATTCATACATCAGTTAAAAATAATAAATGCTAATAATCAATTTATGATTCTTGACTTGGTTTGAATCTCGTTTAACAGTCCCTCCAGGATTTTGTGATTTTACGATCGCAGAAATGAACGTCTCAATATTCGGAGGAGCTTGCAATTTTTCAAAATTACCGCAGATTTACCGCAGAGTTGGTTCAAGATGCGTCATGTGACGTCATCACAACGCGCATTCAGCCAACACTCTCTTCGATTCACGTGCGTCGTGAATCTTTGTCGTGAGACTTTGAAAGACAGTGCAAAACAATTTTTTGCAATTGCAAATTTTGCCAATTCAAGTAGTTTTCTGCAAAAAAAGCACATCAAACTGCATCAAAAAAATTGTAAAAAGCTGCAGCAAAATCAGCTCCGTGAAATCCTGTACGGACTGATTTAAACTGGTACACTAATCTAAGTCATCCATTTGAGTACACTCAGTGGTGGTCCTATGACTGTCCAATCTCACTGATGGACATTGTAGAACATCCATCCATCCATTTTCTATACCGCTTATCCTTCCTTCAGGGTCACGGGGGAACCTGGAGCCTATCCCAGGGAGCATGGGGCTCAAGGTGGGGTACACCCTGGACAGGGTGCCAATCATTGTAATACAGAGTTGACCAATTATGTATACCAACAGATGGACTAATTGTTATAATTGCATACCTATATCCATGGGAAATGTACCTGATCAAATCAGGGTATCTACATGGTAGGTGTGGTGGCATGGTGGTGTAGCGGGTAACATTGCTTCCTCACAGTGGGAAGTCTCTGTGCACATTCTCCCTGTGTTTGTGTGGGTTTCCTCTAGAGTTCTCCAGTTTCCTCTTGCTCTCCAAAAAGACGCAGGTAGGCTGACTGCAAACTGAAAGTCTGTCTGCGTGGTATCCTGCATCCATCCCATCCCAATAGACCCATCCGGGGTCTATTCCTACTTCACACCAGGTATTCCCAGGATAGGCCCCAAACCAAGATAAAGCAGTTACAGAAGATGAATGAATATCCAAAGTAGGTGTAGTGCAGCCCTACTTATTCAACACTCAGATGAAGCAAAACCCTGATAAAGCAGTGGACGGGGTAATACGCCCTCTTCTTGCACAGTGTGGAGTTGCAGACAGCAGCAGCCTCAGTCTGGGCTCTGATTGCTCTGCTGAGCTCCACTGCTCGGCTTTAGCCAATCCCGTGTCTTTGTGAGTGACGCTGAGGCGGATCGGAGGAGCGCCCCTTTAACACACAAACCCATACACACACACACTCACGAGCACACGCACAACGCGACGCAACAGAGCAGAGCGCGAGACGCTGACCGTTTCAGTCTTGTCAACAGACCGAAAAATAACAATCCTTCCCGCTTGTCATCGCGGCTTTCTCGACGGCGGTGTATCTAATGTGACATGTGAAACTTCCTCGAAGAATTTCTCGTCCTGGTCGAGGAGAGGCGCAGCGCTTTCTTCTTCCTCTTCTTCTTCTCTTCTTCTTCTTCTTCTAACCTGCCCCGGGTTTTGTTTTCGGCTCGCGTCACGCTGTGCTTGATCGAGCTTGCTCTGTCGGGGATAAAAAGCAGGAGCGATCAGTCGCACGTTAGAAGATCCGGCGCGTCACTGCGCTCATGAGGAGCTCCAGTGTCTCACTGCGACCTGCCAACTCCACATGTTTCCTCCAGAACCATTTGATTTGGATGGAAAGCGGTGAGTCGCACATTTCCAAAACAGACCGCAAAGATGTGCCGTTGCGTCTCTGTGGAGATTTTCATGGCTTCTTGTGATGCCTTTGAACTTTTCCAAAAAGAAGTGTAAGTGAAGCTGTAGCTCAATTCCGGAGCATATAGCGTGACTCATTTTGACTTCTTTACTGGGATTTGCTTGTCATTGGGCTGGATTACACTTGAGACAGACGCGTTATTGAGAAGGAACTGTTTTCACATCCACAAAATCGCAGCATCCCGTTTGAAGCTGGCGCATGAAAGCCACGCTGCGCCGTGCGTCCTGCTCAAATTGGCCACTCGCGTCGTGTGCACCGTGTGCGATGTAGCGCGCCTGCTCACTTTCCTCCTTCTCATTCCCAATAAATCTTGGGGCTTCACCGAACAGGAGGGCCTGAAGATGATCCTCTTCCGCAAATTCCGCGTCTTGATCCTGACCGTGTTCCTGATCGCATGCTCCTTGCACATCATGATTGACTTGTTGCCGCGGCTGGAGGGTAAAGGCACCGGCGGCTGCTCCTGCTCTCACACGCCTAGCGAGGAGCCGCGCAACTGGGCCCAGCCTCCGGGCCGAGCCGCCGCCCCGGAACCTCTACCGCTTCACAAACACACTCTGCGAATACTGCAGGACTTCAGCAACGAGCCCGGCTCCAACGTGTCCTCACACTCGCTGGAGAAGCTCAATCAGGATGCCGAGAAGACGGAGGCGCGGAGGACAGGTGAACACCGCGCCAAGGCGGGACACGACCGGAAGCAGGAGACGCACGTAGCGGGGGTGAGGACACGCTCCAGACTCGCAGCGCTGTTCGAGCACCCGCTCTATAAGAGACCTTTACCTGTCCTCACTGACCAGGACACGCTGTTCAACGTCAACACAGACATCAGGTTTGACCCCAAAGCAGCCGACAACCAAGAATGGTTAGTTACTTCCTCTGCTTTTCTTTATAAAGCCAAACGATTTGGAAAAAATGTATTGCTCCCATAATGTCTTATTTACTAATTCATGAATGCACAATGAAGTATGTTTTAGTTAAAGGATATAAACATAAATTATTTATAGTCTCAAATCTATTTTTTAAATACACAAATATAAATGTGTAGCCTAATTTTTTTTTTTACGTTTTCTGTTACACAGAATATATATTATTCTAAATATATCAGATGATGTATAAAGTATATTAAGTGGGTTGCTGTTATTAAAATAATATGCTTTTTAAACAATCTCTCTCTCTCTCTCTCTCTCTCTCTCTCTCTCTCTCTCTCTCTATATATATATATATATATATATATATATGTATATATATATTATATATATATAGTATAGTGTAGTATAATAACACCATAAAATAATTACACTCTCACTTGACGGTTAAATTATAAGTACTTGGTTCTGAAGAACTGTCTTCTGAATTCAGTCATTGTTTAGTATCAGCAGCTGGTCCTTTCAATAGCTATAGATGTGTGTGTGTGTGTGTGTGTGTGTGTGTGTGTGTGTGTGTCCATGCTCCACAGGCATGGACAGGAGAAGAATGGGGAGTACACCCCTACAGGTGAGCTTACTGCAGACTCCTACCCTAACTGGCTGCGCTTCCACATTGGCATCAATCGCTATGAGCTCTACTCTCGCCACAACCCTGTCATCGATGCAATGCTGAAGGACCTGATTACACAGAGAATCACCAGTGTTGGTAAGATCCAGCAGCTGGGTAATGCATGTGTGTGAGTTCATGAATGCTATTCAACGAGACAGCAGCATTGTTGGAGCTGGAAAGCTGACAGAGATGAGAATTTATTAATGTATTTTCTTTTCCTCAAACAGATGCGACAGGATTTTTTTCATTGTATGTAGGTGTGCATTGACTACAGGCTTCCTTTCATCTAATTATCAAAGTTAACTACACTGCAGTTTCAGTTTCAATGACATTTAATTAAAATGTGAATCAAAAAGAATACAGTGTTTGAATACATCGCATGTAGGCAGCCAAAGCTGTCTAATAAGAATCAGGCAGTGATTAGTTGGATGCAGCTGTGTTGGCACTCACGCATGCACTATTGACTAGAACAGTATGTAGTTTACTTACACTGCACAGTAGAAAATCAAAACCTGTTAAGGGCAACAGCCTTTTTTTGTTGTTTTAACACAGTGTCTTTATTTGTTATTGCTCATTCTTTAGGCAGAGGCCTTTGTGCCAGGACCTACCAAGAAATTCTCAACATACTTGTTTCCTTTCTGTCTCCAAATTCATTGAATATATTTTCTGCACTGAATAGCATGTGACTTTTTAGGTTTAGTAAGAAAACGGTTACTACATTAAGTGTGACACTGATGTGACTATGAGAGTTTATATGATGGGCTCACTCTTGTTTTCTGTAAAGCCATGAAATCTGGAGGCACGCAGCTGAAGCTCATCATGACATTCCAGAACTACGGCCAAGCACTCTTCAAACCTATGAAGTAAGTACTATTTAAATGGCTGCTGCAGTGTGTGTGTGTGTGTGTGAGCGCGCGCGCGTGTGTGTGTGTGTGTGCCTGTAAATTAACACACGGATGTCAGCGTGTTAATTTTTTATCTTTATGTTTAAACAGACAGAACTATACACACACACACACACACACACACATATATATAAGACAAACAGTCTTTTATTTGCTTTCCATTATTATTTGTTTTCAGTTTGAGCTGAGGCACCTAGACACATATTTTCTGCTTGGAGTTCCTCCAGGAGCAGTTGCTTTCAGAATTTCACAACTAAAACACAGTGAATCTGTTGGCTCAGAACAGAACATGTCTGATGATATTAAAGGGATTGTAGCATTAGTCACAAATAAGTCCTAGAGTCGGAGCTGCAGTGTGTAGAATTCTTTTGTCAAGCAATCTTCCTCTGGTTTATCCTGACACTTCGGATTTTACCCTGTAAAATCGGCCTTGCTGTTTTGGGAGGTACGCTTTTAGCACTGCTGCTTTATTTAATTTGGAATCATCTTTCATTATAACTATTCAATAATGGCATTGGATTTGGGCCATTGATGGAGGATTTATTGTAGCCATCACAGTAGGTTATAGAAGGTGGTTTATCTTCTGTCATAAATATAGGTTACAATGGTAGGGTCGCTGTGTGTGGATTTGTGATGCCCTTCTCTACAAGTAGTAATGGCCTCCCTATAATTTTGGAAGCTATAAAGGGCAGGAACTGAATCACCTTAATGTCGATCCACAGACATTGTGCCATCTGAGTGCAGGTGGCCTGACTGGTGAAATTCTTTTGGATCACACTGTTGTGTTTGTACTGCATTATAGTGAATCACAGTTATACTTGTTTCCAGGGAGCTTGAAAGTGATATATGATGTAGGACTGATAAAATGATAAACATGATTATTTTATTCTGTATAGAATTCAAGCATATTGAAAACAAATATTCAGCGAACAAATCATTTTCATTACACTTTATTATTGTATATAAATAAAGATACCACCAGCCAATAAACACCGTTATGTAATGTGGTCTGTTATGGTAACTTTAGCTAAGCTTACCAGTATCACAGTGGATGATGGTTAATACGATTAAAAACTACTAACTGTATGTCCTTAATGTACAGGACGCACACCTTAGTAACTATGACTGGTGATGAAAAGTTCCTCATATGATCTTCTTTTTAAACTGGTCGACATGACCACTTTCAAAAATCAAGACTAGCTGGTGTTTTCTTCTTCCCAGCTTTATGAATTATGTGAAGCACAGTAGGTATGTTTATAAAAGCAGATCTGTCGTTCACACACATTTATTTGATGTGGGCTTCCATTGAATTGCAGTCGTCTTTAACTCCGACTGAGGTTTGGAACATGCTTAGGTCCTTTTCAATGGATCAGGGATGTCTGAAACACAAATGTGATTAGGTTCAGATAAACGTGGATGTGAAAAGAAGCAAAAGAAGCTTTACCCTGTCATCTAAGCATGGCTGTTAATAGTGATTATGTATAGTATGTAGGTAAACACCCCTTCATCTGGGTAAGGGTATGCAGCAGGTTAGATATGGCATACAGCAATTTTATGGTACACAAATACGTCTCCCACACGGCTACTTTCATCAACAGTGTATTTGGTTTCTGCACAGGGAGTATTTAGGACAGATGAGAACAATGGTCCATTGGTGAGAAGATAAATGTTATTAGAGAGCAGGGATCGGCATACATTCTGTTCCTTCTATAATTAGCACAAAGCAAACAATCTACTCTGGCTTCTTCTAAGCTGGAGTTCATTCCTGTATTTTATTTTCAAGATCTGTCATTTTAAAATAAAAGCCTCTCAAAGTACAGCTTTATAATTTTTCCTTGCTTAGGTAAAAATGTCAGGAGCTTGGATTTTTTTTTCAATGGTCAAAGTACAGCTCAAGTGTTAGATCCAGCTTGTGCTTTTGTGGGAGGAAAAACAATGGCTGTTGTGAGTTGTGTTTGATTATGCCGGGCTTAAGTAAGGCCTTAGATCATTTTTTATTTCTTTTTGAATTAATCCATGGACATGTCCAGGAAAAGAGACAGTCCTTCCTGTACATCCTTCTACTTTAGTGTTTGCATTTACATTGAACTTTTCTGAAAGTGTTCCCGTACAAATATCCATAGTTGCAACATTTGTGGTTTAGTGAATCATTTGCATAAAAAAAATGATTCATGTCTGTCTGCCCAATGTTTGGCATGCAGTCATATCAACCTTAACAGAATGCATAATGTCTGTGAAATCCCCCTTGAAGCTTTAAGCTACAGTTTTATACTGTGAAAATTGTCCTCCAGGTCATTCACTTAACAAGCTGCTTTAAAGCATCTGAAGAGGAGTAATATTACACAACGCACAAGACTGCAGTGATGAACACATTGATGATTGAACTGATAGAATTTTGAAGGTAATTCTTTTGGTCAAATCTCCTACTCAACAGTTAGTATGACAAGCATAAAAATAGACCAAGGAGCAATGAGTCATGCCGTGACATAAAATACTGCAGAAAATATCTTTTCCTCTTTTGTGAAACGGAGACTGTTTCTCAACCGTCTCATTAATACAATTCGTCTTTGTGCCCCAGTTGTTTGACGTTATATTCTAGATGTCATGTGACTGGTACAACACGTCCTTAGTTTGCTGAACTACTTTCTGGTCTGGCTGATTGACCAAAATTGTGACAGTTTTCATGGAGTTGCGTTATTGCAGTATGCTAAGTGTTAACTGTAGAGAGTGGCAGGTGGTGAATGTTTGCCTGAGATTTATCTCCAGTGGGAGAGGCCTTAGTGTTGATCCTTTATGTGGCCGACTGTTGCAGCTCTGGCAGCTCTCAGAGGAGCCAGACTGCTTTACCGACACTGACATGATTCAGACTTAATTAGCACCTCTATAAACACACAACAACAGATTTTGGACAATTTTGTTGCCATTGATTACAATGTTTTGAAGAGTTCATCTCAGTTTGGTGTTGCGCTGATGACAGATGAAGAAAAAGAATAAAAGACTTTCTCAAGAATGCCTTATAATCAGGTGATTGCAGACTTAACAAATGCAGGCTTATGTATTTGGTTAACCGGAGACATGTAGTATTTAAGATGTAAACAAAAAGAAAGCTATTAGATTAGGGGGGGGGGGGGACAGTTTCAGCATTTAAAATGTTGTGCCTGAATAACGAGCCACTGCTGATCATTGGATCTGCTTTAGTGCAGCAGACCACTGGCAGTTTTGGTGTAGTTGCCTTCCAAGCAGTTTTTTCACGCTGAGCTTTGATTGTATGTGACATTCTGCATTAAGCCAGAAGTACAAAAATACCTCCCAGCCACTAAGCAAACTCATTGACTTCACACTGTATAACCTTATGCCAAACACAACAAGTTTGTTTGCCATGTAAATTATAACAAGCATATAGATAGCTAAACCTGCACACCCGCCTGATGACCACTGTCAAAATGTTTCCCTAACGTTTATTTATTGCACAATTAGCTTTAGGAGATGAGGAAATGGACTGACCAGCAAACACAACGATTAGGTGTATTCTTAGAGACAACTGCTTCAGTTAAAGTCCTTCATAATGAATTAGTGTTGGAATGTCTGATGAGCTACAGGGTTTCGCACATAGCAAAGGTTAATGGTGTGCGCCCCGTCTACACAGAGGCCATAGATCTATCGATTTTCAAGATATGACCTTAAAGGTGTATTATAGAACTCCTTTAAATGACACATGACGTATGACTCAGTGCTCAGTTCCTGTCTATACTGGCTTTCCTTAATACTTCCCCTTATCAGATTTTTGGAAGACATACTGACTCACGTACCTGGTCTATAAATATCAGTACAGTGCAAGTACAGTGAGATTCACATAGAAAATTTTGTTCATTTAAATGGAATTAGTATTTAAATTTGTGCATATTTGTGGTATTGACCATATTATCTTCTTTGGACAAAATATCAGATTTTTCTTTGAGTCATAAACCTTCCATTGAAGTATGGAAATGCTTATTCATGGTGAACATAACACACATAAGGCACAGCTGGTTATATACATTTTGTGCATAAAATGTGCTGGAGTAAAGTTCATAAAAGGTCAACAAATCATCATATTTAACAGCCCCATATGTCAAATGAATGTTCTGCTTGGTTTCGTTTAATCACATTTTATCGACTGCCAGCTGCTATGATAAGAAACAGAATTAACCATTCAGGATCATGCATGTTCCCCTGTTTGTGTTTGAACCCAAATACCACCACCGCTTATGCTACTGTCTGGCATCCATGCAAATTTCATGAGTGTATCATAGTTATCATTATAAAGTACATATCAGACAGTGATTTTATTTAGCACATTTCCTCATTCCCTCCTGAAATGAATTCATTGCTACACCACAGCATCACATTACATGTAGTTACAGTCAGGAGGTGTCCTGAGAAATAATTAGCCAATACTCAATCAGAAAGGAAAAAATTCAGCATTGTTAAACTTCTTGATTGTCACTTTTAATTATAAAGGCACAGGCATAAGCGCTGAGCTTATTTTATTTCACAGTAGGACAGACTGTCTAATTGGCACTCCCTGTACTAGGCTATCTGAAACATGGCTTTGAATAAGACAGATAATTAGAAGACAACAAGAAGTGCACCACCATAACTCTATCAGCCCCTGCCAGTGTGAGGAGCAGTTCATGGCCCTGAACAAGGCTTAGAAGACATCTGTTGTACATCTTAACTATAAACACGCACTGCTCCAATCTTTCTGTCGACCCCAGGCTGACTCACATACTCTCTAGTTCTAAGCCTGAGGTGAATTACTTGTCTGAATGGCCTCCAATTTTTTCTACTGGCCATTCCTCTGCTTGTGTTACTGCAAAGTTGTGCAGGCAAAACCAGTTATGAATCTCGCCCTGGATTCAGATTCACAACTTTTCCCCCTTCTTTCTGAAGTTGATGTGTATTTCTGTTTCGCTGTATCAGATTGTATTTGTCTCATCCTCACTGCTCCCTCTTCCCTGTGTGAGTCTCAAAAGTTCATTGCAGATGTTTGTGTTGGTATCAGTACCGCAGTTATTACAGCAGAAGCTCGGTGGATTGCATGTATGCCATAAGGCCCAGAAAAAAAAAGCATATGGCCCTTTTGTAGTAATAAAAGAGAGATTAATATGTGATAAAGCTGAGAAAGAGCTTGCTCTTCTGCTTAAACTAGCTTTAAACTAGTTCTTAGAAGGTGTTAAAACTGGAGATGAGGGCACTAAAAGCACTAAAGCAAAACAAGCTTGCAGGAAATCATTGATCTGTTTACTCTGCAGAGATGAGCAGAAATGGGAAAAAACACACATTCGCCTGTTTGTTTTACAGCATATGCAAATATGAGCTTTGGAATCTAATTTGTGGTTAAAGCACGGCCTGTGTTTGGGAGCTAATCTCAAATCATGCAAAATAATGTGCATGTATAATTTCAGGCACAACAATAGTGCTGGCAGACAGCAGAGCACAGAGGAGGCACTTATTTCTGGAACATAAGTTCCGCAAAATTCCAGTGTTCTCCGCAAGGCGCACCTTATAAATGTCCTGAATCCGAGAACCTCGCATGAAGAACTGAGCCTTGTTTCTTTAATCCTCCCCTACAAACAGCCCATCGTAGTAATATTATATAAACCTTTGCTGTTGAATCATTTAAAGGACTTGCTTTAAAAAGAGGGTTACAGAATCAGAAAGCCAGCGTAGTACTTTCTGTGAGAGCTTGTCATCTTTTCTGTTATTAAACCGTTTTTATTGAGATGGGTGTAAGAGTTGTGGTGGAAGTTGCGTATGTCAGAAAATGTTTCTGTTAACCACAGGCAGTACGTTTCTCAACGTAGACTATGTATTTTGTATTTTGTGATGTGAATGCAGCTATTCAAACAGCCTGACTCTTTTGCAGTTGACTCTGGAAGATAAGTAGTTTGTGTGTTTAATATGGACGCTGTAATATTTGTGTATTCAAATTCTGTCATGGTGAATGGGGAATGTTTTTTTAAAGGGTTCCTTACATTACTTTTGTATTGAAAACCATACATGATGAAAAGAGCTGTTATTACTACTAAAACCTGATGAGATATTGGACAACAAAATGTCTTGAAATTATTGGCAGGAAAATAACGGGAGCCACTGCTGCTAATAAAAAAAACAAAACGTCTGATTCATATATTCATATCCACACTACATCAGGTACCATGTAAGGAATAAAACACAATGGGGTGTGCTGGAAAATGATCAGCAACAGGGTGGTGTGATACGGCCTGATGTGAAGCATCTCTTGTTACCAAGGTGATTATTTTCCTATAACATCTCAAGGTTTTTTATTCCTCTAAAAGCAATGTGTCAGCGCTAACAATGTTTAAGTTATTATAGAACGGCACATAATACTTTTTACCCAAATATAGTTATGTTTAATGTTGTGGAACATCGGCAAAACAAGTTCCTGTTATCACGTGTTATAGCAGCACCTCTGATTTTTTTTCTCTGTCTTGAATTTAATAAGTCAAAAAACAAAAAATGCAACATGAATGACTGAGAAACCACAAAATGCTATTCTGGAGACTTTACTGTGTCAGAAAACCCAAAGTTACATCTTTCCCTCTGAGTGCTGACATTGGAGACTCCTTCCAAAAATGCTAAATAAACGTCTCCTCACAGAAAACTACTCCATCTGCCTTACATGTCCCTGTGTAAGCTGTTATTATAGAATCGATAGAATATTGGAGTACATTGCATAATATGAGTGCATTAATGCAAACGTGATTTTTCTTGTAGCACTGTTGTCAGCACTGTTGTCAGCACTGTTGTCAGCACTGTTGTCAGAGTTCCTGTTATGTAAGGAGCAACACATGGCAGACCGTGCTGTTATATGAAAATAATGCACGCACAGGAATGAGAGTGGAGGGTGGGGGGTGTGGGGAGGGGGAGTGATACAGAACAATGCGGAAGCAGACATGCAATGCTGTTTTTGTATAACAGCACGGTCTGGAGTGTGACATTCGTCTTATACCACAGCAATTTGCCAAAGATTACAATGTTTAATTTATTAAGAACAACGGAGAGACAGGTTAGTTCCAGGTCAGTTTTGTTATAGCTGTGAGAAACAATCCCTCACCAACTTTTCTCTTTTTTTGTCTTTCTTACTCTTTCTTTCTTTCTTTCTTTCTCCCTCTTTCTCCCCTCTCTCTCTTTCTATCTATCTATCTATCTATCTATCAAAAAACGCAGCTTGTCATTTTAGTGTGAAAACAGAGAGCTCCTCTGTCCTGAAGACTTTCCTGTGCCGATAAACTTCACAAAGCACCGTGACGCTTACAGTACAACTGAGACTCCTTTTAAATGTTAAATAAATGTCTCAGAACAAAAAAAAAAAAAACCCACCACAGTAATGATTTTAATTTGAAAAAAATCTGTTTATTATTAGTCTTAGGTTATTTGGAGCATCCGTCCTGTGTATGAGCTGTTACTATAAAAACAAAAGCATTACAACAAGCAGTTGTTTGTTATACGGAAATTACGCACACCTTCTGACCAATCAGATTCAAGAATAAAATAAAATGTATAATGTGTAATGCAGTATAATTATAAATTTTGATTTTATGTCTGTGCCATTCTATATGAAGACACAAAGTGCTGTTTGCCAGAAAACAGAATATGTGCTGGGAAGTCCTTTCCCAATTCTTCAGCTTCACCTATTCTTTAGTCAGAGAGCTTGGAGCCAGGGCAGTGTTTTATTGTTGTTGTTGTTGTAACTTCTGTTCTCTGTGTTTGGGCTTTGAGTATTATAAAAGGAACGTCTACACATAGCTGGAAAATGTGAACACATCAAACATCACTGTTGTCAAGGGTATAGTGAATCTGTATTTATTTTTTACTTTTTTGGCTTGTATTTTTTTAGTCACCAATAAAGTTTCATAGACTGTTCTCATAAATATTTAATGATTCAGATAACTACTTTCCTTTTTTTCCCCCTGTATGGCTAGTACGCCACATTGGCATTCAATGTGGATATAATGTGAGGCTAGGGTTCTCACAACATTCCAGGTTAAACTTAAATAGCACATATAGGTAATCTATAAACCACACTGGGAACACTGTTATAGGAAAATAATTAATGACGGCGTGGTATATTGTGGGATTACCACCCCTAAGTTGATTGTTTTCCAGTAACAGCACATGTCTACGTGTGCTATGTTACAATGCCACATCGTTCTTTTTATCGTTTCTATTTATAGTTACATTTAATGCTGTAGAACATCTGTAAAAACAAGTTCTGTAAAATGAATTCCTGTTATTATTTTCATTATAGCAAGTATAAGCGGTCGTTCCCTCACCAGCCTTTCTTTCTTCTCGCTCTTGAAGTTAACGACAAAAATGACCAAGAAACCACAAAATACAACGTGGTAGAAAACGTAATGTTACAGCTTTGCAACTGACTGTTACAAAGTCCATGTTGCAACTGAGCTCTTATTTAACACTTTTCACACATTTCATGACCACAGACTAGGATGCTTTTCTCCTCAGTTCAGCCAAGATTAACATCTGAAGTAATGCTTTCATTTTATGTTGGTGTTTATGAAATGTAATGATTTTAGATTTAATGATCACACTTTGTGATAAACAGATTGCCTGTGTTGTGCTCTTTAGAGGCCTGTAAGAGGGCATGGAGCTATATTTTTAGAGCAGATTTTTATGTTTCCTCAAATGCTTTAAGATCAAGTTCAAGAGCCACCTCTTTTGTAATTAAGCATGAGGAAAATGAGAAAACAACTCGACCACAAGTTGAATCTTGTCAACAGCCAGACCAGACCAAACTGTATAATTACTCTGAAGTGTTCCTGCAATAAATCTGAATCCAGACATGAAAGAATTTAGGGAAAATCTTTAATTATACACACAGAGAAGACCAAATAAGCACGGTACCTTGGGAGCAACTCTATGTAGAAGTTATCTGATGTGCTGAGTTGGTTTTTTCAGCATATCTGATATGCTGGGGAGGGGATGCTCAGATCATATTCACACTTCCATATAAATGAACACTGGTTCAATTTCTTATTTAGCACAATGTATTTGAACGAGTGAAAGCATTGCCATTCAAACACTGGCATAAACAAGACTATGACACTAAGACCCCATGACAAGGTCACTCTTGGTCTGCTTTCAGAAAGATATTTCTGAAGGAATAGAATCAGTGTTTCTTTGTTTGACACGTAGTAATATACTAAAATGAGATTGCATTTTCTGATTCAGAAAGTGTAAGGATTATATTTAATACCTTTTGGCCTTTAAATGAACAGGAACTAAAATGCAGCAGTGTGTAATTTCCTTTCCTTTCTAAGAAACTTGCGTTGCAGGTGTGATTACATTGTCAGAACTCATCGTGAAGAAGACCAAAGCACAAACCTCAAAATGAATTTGGTGCTTTAAATATTCCGCTGGAAATACAGATGTGATATGACAGATCTGTAAATAGCAGTCAATCATGACACTAATTTAACTGATGAATTTAACAGTACAGTGTGTATTCATGACTCTATGGCAGTGTTTCATGTACTTATGATACATTTATTACACTTTGCCTGTAATAAATGAGCAGCTCATTATTGCCCTTGCTCCAATTCAATTCAATTCAATTTTATTTGTATAGCACTTTTTACAATAGACATTGTCTCAAAGCAGCTTTACAGAAATATCAAGATCTCTCTTAGTTAACATAGACAGAAATAGAGATGATTTTTCGCTAAATAAGTGACCCGCCTCCACGCCTGATCTTTGTGTTGTCAGGAATTTCCATGGTTGCGCAACAAGGCAGTATTTAGGTGGTGCTTTGGAAATTTGATCTCTGCTCTGTTTTTATCCAGAGGACCTCAGACAAGCTTGAGGTGGGACAGAGGAGACTCTGTGCTGCCATTGTCCTGCACTCTTGGCTATTGTCTGCCCCCTGATCACCCCTTTATCTGTAAGAAATCCATACCATGGAGGAAACAAGTGGAGTGTATTAGCTTACAAGAACAGTGAATTGAAGGTGTTTAGGAGGTACATTGACCTATTATAGGAAAGGTCGAGGGTGTATATTATAAAGCGGGAATTTGTTAAGTTGTATGTTCCAGATTCAGTACCACATCCTGATTTAATAGAGAGGGGGACAAAAAAGAATTTGTAAGGCTTGTATTAGAGAGGGTGTATAATAATATATATATAAAAAATACTTTGTTTGTTAAATAGTATTTGATATATTATGCCTTTCACGCATAGGAGCTCACAAGCCAAATTGTTTCTACATGTTTGCATCTGTGAATGTATTCTGTGTATGTTTCAATTGTAAATAAGCTTTCAATCAGTGTTAAATCACAGTAGAAAGACAAAAGTGCTCAAGGCCAATTGAACCAAATCAGTCAAACCTTGTTTATCAATTGTTGAATTGTTATCAATAATTATCACTCACTCCCTATCAGTAACCGCATTATCCTGCTCAGGGTCAGAATTACTACAGAGCCTCTCCCAGGAACACTGTGTGTGAGGTGGGAATACACCCTGGATTGGACGACAGTCCATCGCAGGGCTCAATAATTATCAATATTTTCTATACACCTAGTGAAACTGTCTATAATTCCTGTTAGCAACACTTGAAGCCTCATCAGTGGCTGTGGTTCAAATGTGGCACTTAAATTTCCTCCAGTTATCTTACATTCTACATTCTCTCTCTCTCTGTCTCTCTCTCTCTCTCTCTCTCTCTCTCTCTCTCTCTCTCTGTGTCTCTCTCGCTCCTCTTTCTGCCCCCACTGTGATATATTATGATTTTTTTTTATATAAAACCCCTGATAGCGTTTGCTTGCCTTGAACAAGAAAACTCATGCCATTGTGTGTATTTCAGTGTCACAGTATGTGTGAGCTGTATGTGTTCCAGATTATAAGAAAACATTACCAATTGATGTGAGCAAGTGTGCAGTTATATAAGCCGTAAAGACATTTAGGAGTAAAGTCATTTGAGTAAACATTTCCGATGGTTTCGGTACCATGGAGGTAACATGAAGCTATGCTTCTTGAAGTTCTCTCCATGGACATAGCAGTGATGTAGCTGTAATATTAGCAGGTAGCCTCTTTAATCTGATATTTGAACTGGCCCTAAAGCATATGGCAAGTGGTAAGTGCTTTGACACTATCTTACCTGCCTGCCAGTTCAACTAGCTAGAAAATGAATGTTACATGGCATTTTTGACTTCTATAAAATAATTCACTCGTGCTGCTATTGCTAATATCGCACTATATCACTACTTACTTTTCAACTGAATTGCATTTGCTGGAATAATGCACAATTCTAATTGGCATCTTTCTTTTATAGCGGCTTGCAGCCAGTGAAATTGGATTGCGAAAAGACATGACAGGTTCATTATATATCTCTCAAAGAAAGTGAGTGGTTAAAAAAAATAAGCCTTGTCTTTACTCAATCTTTTACCATTTTATGAACCTTGTTTTTGTTTGAAATGACATGATTTGCTCTGAGGGTGATATTACTACGTGAGCTTTATGGGCTTTGGGCTTTCACTTTAAAATGTCTTAAAATAGCATGCCATGGTCCATGTGTTGTCTTTTTTTTTTAGATTTAGTGTAGATTTATGTTTTGAAACAGAAAGGGGAAGAGCAGAAGTAACAGAGACGTCCCTGCTTATATGGTATGGTGGTTCGGAGGGTGAAAACGACGTTCGCTTGCCCCATTAGAGCACCAGCAAAGCATTTCTGTTACAAGCCTCTCACAGCAGGAGCAGCTTTTATAGTACCAGTGACTGAGAGAAGCAGGACTTGCCTCACTCATATGTTTCTTCCATCTCCTTGTCCTCTCTGAATCCCGGAGGGCAGCTGTTGACACTGTAGACAAGTATGAGTAGAGAGATGCATCCCAGCATCCCATTGAAGAGGAAATGCCTTTCACGCATCGGAGCTCACAAGCCAAATTGTTTCTGCATGTTTTTGCATCTGTGAATGTGTTCTGTGTATGTTTCAGATGTAAATAAGCTTTCAATCAGTGTTAAATCACAGTAGAAAGACAAAAGTGCTCAAGGCCAATTGAACCAAATCAGTCAAACCTTGTTTATCAAGTGTTGAATTGTTATCAATAATTATCACTCACTCCCTATCAGTAACCGCATTATCCTGCTCAGGGTCAGAATTACTACAGAGCCTCTCCCAGGAACACTGTGTGTGAGGTGGGAATACACCCTGGATTGGACGACAGTCCATCGCAGGGCTCAATAATTATCAATATTTTCTATACACCTAGTGAAACTGTCTATAATTCCTGTTAGCAACACTTGAAGCCTCATCAGTGGCTGTGGTTCAAATGTGGCACTTACATTTCCTCCAGTTATCTTACATTCTACATTCTCTCTCTCTCTTTCTTTCTCTCTCTCTCTCTCTCTCTCTCTCTCTCTCCTCCTTCTGCCCCCACTGTGCACTCTGGCCTCAGAATGCTGGCCATTATCTTTCACCATGCTGCTCTGTAATGCGAAGGAATGGTGTGCCCTTGGCAGGATGAAATCGTGACTGGGTCATCGTTAACACATACCGCACTAATAGCCTGCCTGTGTATCTGCTTGATGTGGAGCTGTGATTGCTGCACGGCTGCTGATGACCCTCTCATGACACATATAATGTGCTTGGATTATCCTATTAAGAGCCAAGGTAGAGAGAGGAGGAAAGCAGCTATGTGTAAAGCACAAAAACACCTTTCTGAATGCCAAATTGAGCTAATCCTTGCCTTTACAAAAAGATACATTTTCCTTAAGCTTTCTCATAGGCACCCAGTCTCACTGATCCAAGAATATTTTCTGGCTGCTCTCATACAGATTACTCTTATTGCTGATATAGAGAGTGTTCAGATATTTAAAATCCCTGCACTTCTTACACAGATCAGATGAATTCTTTATTGAATGAAACCCCACAATATCCGTGGCTTATTATTCAGCTATGAATTATTCAGTAAGTACGCTTAAAAAATAGTTGGATCCAGTACACTTAAGGGCTGTTTGGCTTGTCCTTTTGGGATATGTATGGTAGCTATAACTCCTTATGAATTATCCAAGGAATCTTTAAGAAGCTTTTTTTTTAAAAGTACAAGAGTAGGTCAAATAGGAAAGTTATGTAGTTACACAAGTGAGAATTCAGTTTATTTAATCAGTGTAAACAAAATATTAACGATTTACTGTCAATCTCCTGTCAAACATTCACTCTAGGTTCTAATTAACTTATGACTGTAAGACAGTGGTGGAATGCCAGAGATTCCTGGTAATACCTCTTAAAAGATCCTGCTCAAAGGATGAGGAATAAAGGAATAGTTATAAATTATGTAAAGCCCACTCTCAAGATGTTGAGACACATCCTGCCGTGCTACTCCACTCGTTCAGTTCTGTGCAATCCTCTAGTGTTTTTCCTTTGGAGGATAAAGCTTAATGCTGGACCTTGAGATTTTCCTCAGAAAAAAAGCCTTATCGCAGCATTCCTCCCCTGCTGCTACACAAAGGCTGATATTCAGGCTTTGTTTCAACACTAGCAGAGAGTGGTGCATGTATCGAACATGTCAACTGATAGTATCCTTCCCCCTTTAAAGCCGTTACCCCGTGTCCTTTATGCCCTTCTGCTGTGGTCCAGCGCTGGCTTTCTGTGGCGCTCAGCTTGTGATGTTCCCCCGCTGCTAGATAAATGCTGTTTTGCTATCCATGGGGAAGAGGAGCCTGAAGAGGTACAAATAAGGTAGACTACGTGCACCGAGTACAGAATCAAAAATGGAAGATTCAGGCCTGCTAATTAGTAGTAATTGCTGTATAGGCAAAGCAATTTGCTTGTTTTCTCTTGAGAAATGTAAATTGTACAGCTTTAAGGCTTTGCTCTTAAATTATGTTCATGATCTCTGAATGAGAAACTGCCTAGGTTTTTTATATGTGCATGAAAGGTCAAGCCAGTATATTAGCAGACTGTAGTAATCACTGATAAAACAGAAGAAAGGAATAAGTATTTACATTGACTTCTTAGAAAAACATCATTAGTGTATGATCTAGTTATACATCAGTTATTGATTAAACTATGTCCTATTACCTGTTATTAGATTATTCTGAATTACACACAGATTTACAGAGATGTGCTGTATTGATGTTGTTAAACGCACAATTTTATAACTGGTTTTAAAATGTACATTTACCAAAAAAAGGGCAACCCCTACCTGTCTCATGCTTCAGGCTGTTTTCTTTGTGCTCCAATAGATAGGCAGAGATGAAGTGATCAATTTTAATTACACAGATGTGTCTGGATCTCAGCTCAAGCATAAATACAGCTCATATGATATGTGATTTTAATATATACATAAATCCATGTTCTTCAAAACAGGCATTGTGCGATTCATTTGTAGATCAGCAAGTTATGGCAGTCAAAGCTAATTGTGGCCTATTTAATCACCAAAACAAAGATTTCAGTCTATAATGTACAGTATCTCACAAAAGTGAGTACACCCCTCACATTTTTGTAAATATTTGATTATACCTTTTCATGTGACAACACTGAGGAAATGACACTTTGCTACAATGTAAAGTAGTGAGTGTACAGCTTGTGTAACAGTGTAAATTTACTGTCCCCTCAAAATAACTCAACACACAGCCATTAATGTCTAAACCGCTGGCAACAAAAGTGAGTACACCCCTGAGTGAAAATGTCCAAATTGGGCCCAATTAGCCATTTTCCCTCCCCGGTGTCATGTGACTTGTTAGTGTTACAAGGTCTCAGGTGTGAATTGGGAGCAGGTGTGTTAAATTTGGTGTCATTGCTCTCACACTCCCTCATACTGGTCACTGGAAGTTTAACATGGCACCTCATGACAAAGAACTCTCTGAGGATCTGAAAAAAAGAATTGTTGCTCTACATAAAGATGGCCTAGGCTATAAGAAGATTGCCAAGACCCTGACACTGAGCTGCAGCACAGTGGCCAAGACCATACAGCGGTTTAACAGGACAGGTTCCACTCAGAACAGGCCTTGCCATGGTCAACCAAAGAAGTTGAGTGCACGTGCTCAGCGTCATATCCAGAGGTTGTCTTTGGGAAATAGACGTATGAGTGCTGCCAGCATTGCTACAGAGGTTGAAGGGGTGGGGGTCAGCCTGTCAGGGCTCAGACCATACGCCGCACACTGCATCAAATTGGTCTGCATGGCTGTCATCCCAGAATGAAGCCTCTTCTAAAGATGATACACAAGAAAGCTTGCAAACAGTTTGCTGAAGACAAGCAGACTAAGGACATGGATTACTGGAACCATGTCCTGTGGTCTGATGAGACCAAGATAAACTTATTTGGTTCAGATGGTGTCAAGCGTGTGTGGTGGCAACCAGGTGAGGAATACAAAGATAAGTGTGTCTTGCCTACAGTCAAGCATGGTGGTGGGAGTGTCATGGTCTAGGGCTGCATGAGTGCTGCCGGCACTGGGGAGCTACAGTTCATTGAGGGAACTATGAATGCCAACGTGTACTGTGACATACTGAAGCAGAGCATGATCAGTATGCAGTATTCCAGCATGATAACGACCCCAAACACACCTCCAAGACGACCACTGCCTTGCTAAAGAAGCTGAGGGTGAAGGTGTTGGACTGGCCAAGCATGTCTCCAGACCTAAACCCTATTGAGCATCTGTGGGGCATCCTCAAACGGAAGGTGGAGGAGTACAAGGTCTCTAACATCCACCAGCTCCGTGATGTCGTCATGGAGGAGAGGAAGGGGACTCCAGTGGCAATCTGTGAAGCTCTGGTGAACTCCATGCCCAAGAGGGTTAAGGCAGTGCTGGAAAATAATGGTGGCCACACAAAATATTGACACTTTGGGCCCAATTTGGACATTTTCACTTAGGGATGTACTCACTTTCGTTGCCAGCGGTTTAGACATTAATGGCTGTGTGTTGAGTTATTTTGAGGGGACAGCAAATTTACACTGTTACACAAGCTGTTACTCACTACTTTACATTGTAGCAAAGTGTCATGTCTTCAGTGTTGTCACATGAAAACATATAATCAAATATTTACAAAAATGTGAGGGGTGTACTCATTTTTGTGAGTTACTGTATTATCTGCTATACTGTTTCTGTGTTACTTCCCTTTATGCTTGACTGGTATTCAATTAATGATCCTTAATGACCATAGATTGGAAGCAGCTCCACTACTGTTTCTGACTGTGTTCAGTTTCTGACTGTGTTCAACTCACTGGCCACTTTTTATTGGCTGAATAGACGAATACAGTCAATTTCAAATCCTTGTATAATGCTAAAAACACCTCCTTGTTTTGAATAATCCCAAAAGATGATATCTCAGTAAGATAAGTCATAATCAATCACAAATACATGGCACTCTCCTCTTTACAGAAGCAATCAGAATTATTCAACCCCCATTGCAAATCAGGTTATTGTCAAAATGTACAGACTTTCAGCTGTGTGCAGTGAACAAATCAAACAAAAACAATTGAAACAGTTCATCACAAAGAACGCTTCAAGTGGTTTCTCCAAATTCAACTGAAAATGCAAGTTATAATGATTTCTCCAGTTTCAAAATTATTCAACCCCCTGAATAGAATCCCTCACAGCAGCACAAATATGCAAAAAAGGTGTTGTCTCAAGCACACCTGATGCAACTAATCAAGGGCTTCATTAGTTGCACCAGGTGTGCTTGAGCTGCAACCGGAACTGGCTTGGGGTAGAAAATAAATGAAATACCTGGACGAGCCAGAAAAAGGAAGCCATCAACGGCTGCAACCAGATTTCTGAGAAAGTAGGTTGTGAAAAACCCTCGAGTGACTGCAAAAGACCTGCAGCAAGACTTGGTGGCAACAGGAACTGAGGTTTGCACAGTAAGGCGCATACTGAACACAGAAGGTTTCCATGTCAGGACTCCAAGATGTACGCTACTACTGACGAAAAAGCACAAGAAATTCAGCTCAAAATCATATAAATAAGCCACAGAAGTTTTGGGATTCTGTTCTGTGGAGCAATGAAACAAAACTGGAACTTTTCGGCACGATGGATCAGCGGTATGTCTGGAGGAAGAAGAATGAAGAATGAACTTCCTGTCCAGAGTCAAGCATGGTGGTGGCTCGGTGATGCTCTGGGGCTGCTTTGCATCCTCTGGCACTGGGAACCTGCAGCGTGTGGAAGGCAAGATGGATTCATTGAAGTATCAGGAAATCCTAGGAGAAAACATCATGCTGTCTGTGAATAAGCTGAAGCTTGGACATCATTGAACCTTCCAACAGGACAATGACCCAAAGCATACCTCAAATTCCACCAAGGCTTGGTTGCAGAAGAAGTCCTGGAAGATTCTACAGGGCCATCACAGTCACCTGACTTGAACCCCATAGAAAATGTCTGGTGGGATTTGAAGAAGACGGTTGCAAGACCCAAACACAAGAATATTACTGAACTGGAAGCCACTGCTCATGAGGAATGGGCTAAGATTCCTAGTGAACGCTGCCAGAAGCTATGCATCTCGTTTGCAGCAGGTCATAACAACAAAATGGTGCTCTACTAAGTACTAAAGACGCTTGCCATGAAGGGGTTGAATAATTTTGAAACTGAAGAGATCATTATAAGTTGCATTTTCAGTTGAATTTGGGGAAACCACTTGAAGCATTTGTTGTGTTTAACTATTTCAACTGCTTTTGATTGATTTGTTCATTGCAAACAGCTGAAAGTCTAAATTTTGACAATAAACCTGATTTGCAATGGGGGTTGAATAATTTTGATTGCAACTGTATTATGATGTGTAAGTTCCTCCCACACACCCACTGAGGCATTTAGTGTGTATTCATGCTCAAAGAATTCCAATCACAGCTTCTCTCCTGTCTCAATGGGTTTTCTAAAATGAGCCATACTGCTTTGAGGCATACCACATGCTAAGGCTGGGTACTCCGATTCAGTTTCCAAAAAGACATATACCACTGAGCAGAAAAATATGTAAAATTCCATGCCCAAGTTTGCTACAAATTCATTTTTCTAATGTGGTTTCTACTTGCATGCAAAACACAAAGAGCAAGTTCTCCGACATGCTCAATAATTTGGCTGTCAAATCTAACGTAACATATGATGCAGTGAATTAATCTATGTTTTTATATGTTAGCTGTGAACTTGGCAAACAAGATGTTGATGTTAGGCTTCAGGTCATTTCAGCCTCAGACACTCCACCCACGGGCCACAAATCTTTGATATCTTTTGTATACTTTTCTGGAACAAAACTTCATGCTTGAATGCTGATTGGCTATCCATATTTCTATGTATAAGCACTTCTGTGTGGTAGTTTCGAGCAGGAAAAGAAGCTTTTAAACATGGCATCCAAATGAGCATTTTCATCAAAGAAATTTTAATTAAATGAAAGGCAGAATTTCAATGGTTGTATATTTCCAAGAAGGTCTCATTCAAGTGTTTCTGAAATCACTGCTATAGTTCATTTTGGCTGCCATTGCACACCTCATTTTGCTTCTAATAACAGCAGGCATCAAATTTTTAATTTGTAATTGCATAGAACCAAGGGGTTCTAAGGGCCTTTTGTCAGTACTGCATATGAACACCATGATCAAGCTGAGTAGGTCTGGGAAGCCACAATCCAGTGCTCCACTGCACTTTATAACATCACATGAGACATCAGAAGCACCTGTCTGAAGCAAGGTGGGTGGGCAATGCAGGCTGTGTACGTTTATAAGATCCTGGATGCATTATCAGACAGAGAAGCTTAGCAGCCATGGCTGGTAAACCTGTCAGAGATTATGTGCAGATGATGGATTCCTCTTTATGGTCCATTGATCTGGCTGGAATATTTACAGGATGCCATTATGGGAGTGATGGACCATGGAGGGGTTGATGCAGCAGGATGTTTAGACCTGCCTGTCGTTCAGCTCGGTCGGTTACTTTCAAAGGCGGGAAGGATTGGTTTTCTGATTGTTGCAGCTGTGCTGTCAGCCTTCTGTCATCTTGAGCGGGCCTCTTTAAACTGACACATAGTTGGTTTTGATAGTGAGGAGAAATCGATTGCTGTCTTGGCCACCTGATGCTCTCCAGAAAGGTACATCTATCCAAGGTATCTAACAATCTGTGAGCTCTCTGATAGTTTGAGCTTCAGGCAAAACTGCCTGCTACAAATCTGAACTCAGAAAAGCACATCCTCCTGTAGCCCACACCATCTCCTCATGTCCACATTTTCCCACACATGTGCTGACTGAAAGCAAACAGCTGACCTCCTTTATCGTGTATCTGTGTTTCACACCCCAGGGCACTGCTGACAGTTAGTGGGTGATATGATTGAGGGAGCAATATAGCATTCAACATAGAGTGCTACTACCCAAACAGTAATGTTCCCTTATAAATATACCAACACAGAAGCAGCAATCTTGCTGAAGCACACATATGCACACAGACACACTCATTCATGGGTAAAAATATATAACAACCCCAGACATGCACAAACATAGACACCCGAGCCTGAGTTCCAAAAAAACAACAACAAAAAAAAACGGAATCTTGTGACTGTCCAGTGACAGAAACATGCTTAGTGGAATTTTTACAGCATGGGTGAGTATTCCTCCTCCCATAAAGCAGACTCAAGGCCGTCACTGGACTCTCTCAATAAACAGCTTTGCCAGCAATGTCAGACACGGCACTAAATAGTGGCCATCTGGGCTGAGCTGAGCTTGGTGCGTGTGGATGAGTGCAATGGCCTCGATTCTTGCTCGGGGCCAATACGCCCTTCACAAGTGAAACTGCACCAAGCACTTTAATGTTGAATGAGAGAAAAATGATAGCAGTGTTTTATCTGACAGGCCGTTTCAGACACCCCCCACCCCTCACCCCCCATGCTTCTGTTCCACACCTCATATGTTTTGTAGCTGCACAGACAGAAATTGTGGTGAAATGTGCTTGAGGGCATTTCACCTCACTGAGTGCCGTGGTGAGGTCAGCTGGAGTAGTGAGGCTGGTAAAACCTCCTGGCATAATGTGTTATCTGTTATCACCAATGTACCAATGAAAGCTGCTTTATTTTCTCCCAGGTACCCCTTACACCCTGCCCATCAAGAACGGTTCAGTCTATGAGAGCCAGGGCATTAGCTCCAAAGGTCATCTCTGTATGCTCCAGCAGAGTTTAAACAATGCTTCATTTGCTAATCATAGTAAAGTCAAGAAGTCACAGTGCAGTCCCAGTGGAAAGTGCACATAAAGTGATGAAGTTTAGCATGTGGTTCAGCAGCATGTGGTTTCAGTGCTCAGTTGTTCCTCTGCATCACATTAACTGGAATGATGGAGTGAGCTTTTAGAGCATGTACAGCTGCCATGCATGTGTATTGTTCCTGTTCTCAAGACAGTTATCAATGACATATGTTTAATGGTATTTACTGAGCAAAGGGCCAGCGAGGGACTCAGGCAGTGTGCACAGTCACAGCTGTTTCTCCAACCATTAATCTGTTCTTGCTTATTTTCTCGTGGTATTAGATTTTGTATGGTGCACACCTTTTGTGTTCCCACCCCCACAGCATTTTGCTATCTGCTTCCTATATTTTGCTTGCAAAGCAAATAGTCAACTATTTTTTTGCTGGCATGGTCCTCTAAGCCTTTGGTGTGTGTGTGTGTGTGTGTGTGTGTGTGTGTGTGTGTGTTCTTTGTGTCAGTAAGCTGTCTTCCTGTTAAGCGTAAACAAGAGTAAACAGTGTCTTTACACCCATGCAAAGTGCATAATCAGCCGATTTTGATATCTCATGAGGCCCTTGTCTCAGCAGACTTTAATTTTAAAAAGGCTACACTATAGACACACATCCCAAAGGCCCATCTTTGCTTTCTCTGAAATAGGTGTCAAGTGGGAGGCTAGTTTATGATAGATGTTACACACACTATGAGTTGTACACAGGACTGGAACAAAGAAGTGGCTAGAGCAAGCAGTTTTTGCTCTCATGTGGGCAGTCAGATATGAATCTAGCTGGACAAAGAAAGGTCATGTATATTAATACGGGAGCACACGGGATGTGGTGAGGTGCTTAGATCTGGGCAG
This sequence comes from Ictalurus furcatus, assembly GCF_023375685.1. NCBI lineage: Eukaryota > Metazoa > Chordata > Actinopteri > Siluriformes > Ictaluridae > Ictalurus > Ictalurus furcatus. Next base: position 11,881,044 of record NC_071267.1, read on the forward strand.
GGTCAAATTACTTTGGCTTAAATGACTTATTGTTTGTACTTTGGGAAATAGCACCAATGAAGTTCATTAGAAGATACACTATATGGCTGAAAGTATGTGGACTTGACCATTGCACACATATATGTTCCTTCCTCAAACTGTTACCACAAATTTGGAAACACACAATTGTCTAGAATGTCTTTGTTTGCGGTAGCATTACAATTTCCCTTCACTGGTGCTAAGAGCCCAAGTCTAAACATGTCCCAGCATGACAGTGCCCCTGTGCACAAAGCGAGCTCCATGAAGACATGGTTTGCCATGGTTGGTCTGGAAGAACTCCAATGTCCTGCACAGAGCCCTGACCTCAACCCCACTGAACACCTTTGGGGTGAACTGGAAAGCGCCAGGCCTCCTCTCCAAACATCATTGACATCACTGACCTCACTAATGCTCTTGTGGCTGAATGAGCACAAATCCCCACAGCCACGCTCCAAAATCTAGTGGAAAGCTTCCCAGAAGAATGGCGACTGTTATCGCAGCAAAGGGAGGACCAACTCATTTTATTAATATAAAGGACCCGGTTTTGGGATGGAATTTTCAACAAGCACATATGGGTGTCATGGTCAGGTGTCCAACTACAGGAAGTAACTGCAGGCAGGATCTGCAGAATGAGGAACAAAAACACCACTTGAAGCCTGAGCAATCCCCCCCCCCCCTTTCTATCTCTCAGTCTAAGCTCATACATTCTTTGTTTCACTACACCCTCAAGCTCTCTGCTTACAACATTGGTATACACACCTATTTCTTTTTAAAACAGTTGAATATATTTTCAAAGTTACAAACAAAGCTTGTAGCGCACATTGTGACAATGTCCCAGTTGTCAGATGTGTATTATGTCCCATTTACTGGGTGGATGAATTTGATCTTCTGCCCCTGTTACTCTTATTTGGTTTCTGTTGTTATCATTTCCTAGTCCAGCAGTGATGTGGCATGTTTTTTTCTTTAGTCCTTTCTGAGCTTTTATGGGAAGAAATTAGCTCCTTCCACTCCTGCTTAAAAAGAAAGTTTAGGGAGGCAGTGAAGCAGTAGGGGTTTTGAGGATCTCCACCTCCACAGCTTCTCCTCAGGTTCTGCCAGACATTCAACACTTTCCTGTCAGGACCATTTGCACTGTGGATCAGATGACTGATTTTAGAATTATAGCTTGTAGATTATTCATGGCATGGGAGAAGCACATATTTGGTGAGCTTTAATTAGGAGTTGTTTAGTTCTGTTGCTTATATTGAACAACATAGTTGGTAACAAATCTTTTTTTTTTAAATTAAATCATTAAATATCAGAATATAATAATAATAATAATAATAATAATAATAATAATAGCAGTTAAGTGCTAGTGACATTATCAGGATGTGTAATAATATCAGGAACATGTCATCAGTGTCAGATAGGTGCTAAAAATTTCTTCAACAGGAAGACTATGTACTTTTATATCAGTATAATAAATGTGTTATCTCATATAGTGAACAAACATGCTTTGGATCTGTGCAAAAGGACATACTCTTTCAAATTACACTTGAAGCAGAGAGGACATAACGTAGAAGACATAATGTTTACTGTCAAAGCTACATCACTGAACACACTTCATTTTATCTGCTGTTATCAGATTTAATTCATTCGATGACTACATTCACATGCACATCAATATTCCGATGTTAATCGAAATTTCACAATATTCGAATTAGTATGGAGTCATATAAACTCCGCAAACCGATTGCCCGATTCAGATTAAGATTCCGATTCCGATTCCCAACCCTGGAATATGCCTGTTTTAATCAAAATTTGTTGCATGTACACACCTTATTCACAAAATCCACTGAAAGGAGATATATGCGCATGCTCAGTCCATAAGGAATTGTGGGTGCTAACAGATGCTTAGCTGTAGGCTAGGTGTTTAGGAATGGCAACTCTGGCATAGTTACATCCATGTATACAGGAATATTCCGATGCCTGTACACATACAAACATCGTATTTGGAATATGGCTGCAACCCGAATATAGACCTTAAATGGAATTTGATGTGCATGTAAACATAGTCATTGATCTTCAGTAACTAACAGAAATGCGTTCACCCTAATGTCCGGTGATTGTGATTTCAAATCCAGACAATGCCACAGTCAGACATGACCGTAAATTGGGATAGATGACATAATCTCTCTCCCCTATCTATCACAGTGACACTAGCCAATCATGGGTGTCTGTGAGATTATTTATGCGGAAAAGGGCACATAGCGCTTTAGCACATAGCCCATAGGACACAGTGGCTGGCTTGCACATGTCTTGGAAGAAGCACATGTTAGCCTTCACCCACTCTGCTTGGTGGCTGTCATATGATAGGGGAGAGCTGGCTGGTGGGTGCGAGTTGGATGAGAGTAAATTACAGAAATTTTTTTTTGGGGGGGGATACAAAACAAAAAGTAATACAGCCTGGGTGGGGCACCAGTCATTCAGAGAGTACCATGTACACATATTAACACCAAGGGGAAATTTACAGTAGCCAATCCACCTACTGGCATGTTTTTTGGGCGGTAGAGGGAACCTGGAGGAAACCCTCACGCACATGGGGAGAACATGCAAAGAAACTCTACACAGACAGTAACCCAAGATCAGGATCAAACTAGGGACCCTGAAACTGTGAGGGTGGAATGCTACCTGCTATCAAATTAATGCTTAAATATTCATTCACATCTTCAGTAAGGACTTCAACCTAGTCAGGGCTATGATGGATCCTGATCCAGGAACACCTGGTGCGATGCAGAATAGCAGCGAGCCACTAGCACTAAGAGCACTAGCTGCATCTCAGAGCAGAGGAATGTGGACTGTCTCTGGCAGCTTCAGTGCTAGCTTATTTAATGATCAGTGCATATGTCATCCTCACAGCTGTATCTGGAACGAACAGCCGGCACAGGATGGCACTCCACACGGAAATATTGCTATGAACCCTGGGAGAGCCAGTGCCAAGTTTAGTAAAGGAAGAGCCTCTTGGTTGACATTTAGATGTGAGAACCTGGAGCAACGCAGAAATCTTGAGTGGGTCTGAAATGAGCTCTGCTGAAAACATCCCCGCACCAATGTATACAATGTAAAAATATCCTGACCAAAAACATGGCAATCCAGTTGATATTCCCTACCTACAGTCCTGTGCAAAAGTCTGAGGCACCCTATTTTTGTTAGTACAAACTTTGTTATAGATTTTTAGTTCATGATTTCTACATTATCGAGTCAGTACAATTTCCAAACATTAGTTTCCCAGCACAAAATGAAATGTTACAGAAAAATGTTTGTATGTCAGTAAAGAAAGTAGCATATTATGTAAGAAATCACTTTTCAGCCAAAAACCACAATGAAGGCTGCTGGGCGAAAGTCAAAGTCTGTGGCTGGTTCTGCAAGATGCTCAATAAAACTTATCAGCTAATTTCCTTATAAAACAAATTGCACCTGAAACTACTAATACATTTTTTTAATGTAAAGGGTCGTCACACCAAATATCGGCTTTGTTTCATTTATTACTGTTTACTGCTCTTTATAGTATTTTTTTAAATGTAGAAACATTTAATTGAATTATTTCTGAAGGTATCTTTGCTCTACAGCATTTCTTTGCATGTGCCTAAGACTATTGTACAGTACTGTACATTGTTTTATAGCAATAAAATTCAAATAAAAAAAAAAACTAAGTGAAAAGGCAATGACAGGAAGACAGTTATAGGAATAATAACATTAACAGTACATTGTGTCTCTTGCACCATCAATGCTTTACACCTCTGGAGAAGATTCAGAAAGTGTGTGTGTGTGTGTGTGTGTGTGTGTGTGTTATTCTCTCAGGGGCCCTATAAAGTTCCTTCAGTTAGCAGACAGAAGGTTATGTTGTGATCCAGAGCATCTCACAGGTGCTCTATGGGGTTAAAGGTCAGGAATATGAGAGCAGATCTTGGACTGTTGACCATTTTCCTGCCAGTCTGCTGAAACTTTGTCTGCTGTGGCAACACTGGCACATGAAACACAAGCCTGCAGCATACTGGCGTCACTCTCACTAACTTCTCATTATACTTAGGACTATGGTACATACCTGGAACCCTGGAACATGTATATCCTTTACGCAGCATATTAAGCTTAGAATGAACAAAGCAAATTGAATCTTTTATAAAAAAAAGACAACAATAAGCTTCTTTTTAGTATAGTTTTTCATTCCATGAAAGGCAAATCTTATCACATTTTACTCTGATACTCGCTGTACATTTTATGTGTGGTGTGTGAACCTCAATATTGATTGGTTCTTACTTCATAGGATGCCGTACATTTCTTATTATTGGGAGATTTCTCCACTGTTTAGTATAGCCAAGGATTTTTGAGCTTCTTGAGCTTACACGGCTTACGCAGCGCTCGCTCTAACCTCTGGCTAAATTTGGCTTTCGTATATCAGATACTTTTGGGACAGATTTTAGTAATCCAGAAATAGTTAGAGGGTAGATGTATTCCAAAATGTTTTTGCAGCCCACAATGGGCTCTCTCAGAGTGAAATGATGTGGGTTTAAAATTTTTTTTTTTTTATCCAGTTGGGACTTAAAGCACCTTTGTTTTGCAGGCAGACACGGGAGCAGGAGACACCTCCGGACTTCTTCTACTTCTCTGATTTTGAGAGACACAACGCAGAGATCGCTGCTTATCATCTTGACAGGTAAATATCCCTCAACAGGTGCTGTAAATGTCAGACATTGGGATGAACATAATTCTGTGATTACATGTATGTGCTTGTATTTACACCATAAATAATTGCTGTTGTGTTTACAATATTACGGCATGTCCTGTATTACAAATTTATAATAAACTCCAATAATAGTATAATGAATTGTTTACAACAAATGACTGGAAATGGGCTTTTCCTGAATAATTGTAAGGTTTTGAAATGTTGAAGTTTCAAAAGCAATGGAATTTATGTACTAATGGAATTTATGTTTATGTACTAGATTAATATGTATATTTTACAGGATATTAAAGTGCAATGTATAGGTTATTTTAACTGGTTTGTTATGTAGGACAGTTGAAATAGTGAAATGTGAGTGTGAGGTGATCTGTTGCATAAGCTGGGGAAGTATTTTTCTGTAATTTAGAATATTGCATTTGTTCTAAGTTAGTGTGCACTTTGAACTATGGAGGCTTGGGAGAACCTTTTTGGTAAGTCAGCAGGGTTGCCAGGTGCGTGGTTTTCCCAGTAACTTATTTTATTATTCAAGGGTGAGTCGAATGAAAACCTTCAAGTAGAAGAGGATACTGAGAATAGTGGACCAGGAGTATTTTTATTATTATAAAAATTATTACTTTTGCAACTGCACATTTTATGTACCGTTTCTCTGATTTATGTCTCACTTTTATTGTTTTATTTAACTCACACTTGTATATTATATTGTTGTAGTTATTTAGCTGTGAAGATAAAGAAATGTTCAGTACGTTTCCCTATATTTTGCATTAAAATATATACAAAGGTTTATTTATTTCTGGTTTTATTGATTATAATTATATAATATTATAATAATTTTATATATATATATATATATATATATATATATATATATATATATATTACAGTAGTTTATTGTATAGCTTTTTACTGTAAAAAATTACAGTACTGTACTACAGTAAACTACATCAAACTACAGTATGATATAGAGAACTTATAGTAATAACTAAATTAATAATTACAATAATAACTAAATTGACTATTTTCCCTGTGAAATTACAAAATCAGCATTAATACAGTTTTACAGTACTTTTAAGAACGTTAGGAATTTACTATAAAATCTACAAAAACCTTTTACAGTGTATATATACAATGCCCTCCACTAATATTGGCACCCTTGGTGAATATGAGCAAAGAATTTGCTTTATTGCTTAACCTTTTGATCTTTTTCTAAAAAAAATCACAAAAATACTCTGCTCTCATGGATATCAAACACAACACAGGTTTATCCAACAAACAATCTTTGTTAAATGTAGGTGTGCAACAATTTTTGGCACCCCTATGAATTCATATGAGAAAAATATATTTCAAGTATATTCCCATTGATATTTTAAAACATTTTTAGTAAACCTGGGTGACTAGGACCAAGAAATTGTTCAGCTGTTACTTCCTGTTACACAGGATTATAAATATGAGGTAACACAGGTCAAATTCCCTTAGTCATTCATCACAATGAGTAAGAACGAGGAATATAGCTGTGATGTGCGGCAAAATGTTGTTGAGCTTCACAAAATGGGAAGTGTCTATAAGAAAATAGCACAAGCATTGAAAATGCCCATTTCCACCATCAGGACAATAATTAAGAAGTTCCAGTCAACTAGAAATGTTATGAATCATCCTGGAATTGGACGTGTGTCTATATTGTCTCAATGCATAGTGAAATGTTGCACACCTATATTTAACAAAGATGGGGGGTTTTTTTTGGATAACCCTGTGTTGTGTTTGCAATTGTTTGATATCCCTGAGAGTAGAGTATTTTTGTAATTTTTTTTTAACAAAAGATCAAAAGGTTAAACACTAAAGACAAATTTTCACAGCCTTCTTTGCTCATATTTACCAAGGGTGCCAATATTAGTGGAGGGCACTGTATATGTCTAGGATTTGTTTGCAGAAGGATGTTGCACTGTAAAATCCAGCATACGTGTGTGAATGTGTGTGTAATGATGCACATATGTTGTGAGTGCAAAGGAACACTGTGTGTACGAGAGCGTGTGTGTGTGTTAGGAAGAGCAAATGGACTTAACATGGAATCCACAGAGGCCACAGTGACTCACTCAAAATCAATGCAACTCCCATTCCTAAACACCCACCAAGCTCACTTCAAAACTATTCTATGGGCTGAAGGATATATACATACAGTCACATCTGAATGCACTGTGGTCACTGACAAGAAGTGAAACAGAGGGAAAAGACTTCAGTCAGTTAGTCACTCTGTCATGGGCATCTGTAGGTGTAAAACTGAATGCTTCACCTTAGAGTCTGATTTCCGTTTTTATTGAATCTGCCTACCTCATTAATTGTGTAGTTAATCTACCTGCGTGTTAAGCAGTTCTGTGATCCTCCTGCAGTCTATTCATGTGGATTTGATTCTATTCTGTTAGGATGAAGTGTAATGATTGAGCAGGCCCAGTACAACCTTCCTATGCTCTCTGCACACATCTGGCCCTCAGCTGTAACCTCTCATTGCCCACAGGCATGCATGTGGGAAGAGAGAGGAAACCAAGAGCATGAAAAAGCCACCTTCTTTCTAAATATAAGTTTGTCTGGGTTAGCCAAAAGTGCTGGTTTTTAGTTCGGTGCCGGGTGAACGCAGCATTGCCGAGTGAACCTCATGCTCTTCAGCCACGACCTCCACCATCACATCATTAATTATCTGATTTTAGTCAAAGGCGTTCGCTCATGGAAGTGGCCAGGAACCATGCCAAAGAAGAGGCTGAACCCCTTTTCAGTTTCTCTCATGGCTGACACTGCGCTCAGACAGTGAAGCAATATTTCCTCCACATCCACCCTTCTTCTGCTGCCAGTGTGAATGCGACTGCGCAATTAGTAGCTTCAAGTACAGTCATCCCTCAGGCTCAGTCAGTCCATTACAGGTTTTTCAGGATGAATATTTAAAGTTGTTCTGTCAGCAGAAAGCCTCTGAGGAGAGCGAGCACACGTATAAAATGCATCATGCATGCTGAATACCTATTAGAGCATGAATGGATGGAGACGTTCTCATGGCATGGCAGACTACATGTTCATTAGTGGCTCAGAGAGACATGCTCAATAACTAGGTCAAAGACTGAATGAAATAATGTGGAAATATAAGGTAAAGATTTTCATCTTGTGTTTGAAAGGATTAAAATTATATGCACAAAGAATAATCCTTTATTTGTCATATATACATTACAGCACAGTAAAATGATTTTTTTGTGTGTGCATATGCCAGCTTGTTAGGAAGCTGGGGTCAGAGTGCAGGGTTAGCAGTGATACAGCACCCCTGGAGCAGATAGGGTTAAAGGCCTTGATCAAGGGTCCAACAGTGACAGTAACTCTGTTTTACCACCACTGCCCTAAAAGAATTACCATATAAAAGAATCTAAATGGTATCTAAAAGAATCTAAAATATATAGTTTTATTATTATTTGGAATTAATTGCTTTTGTATCATGGGGTTCTTTTTCATGGGAGTCATTTTTATTGCATTAAAACAAACAAACAAAAAAGAACATTTCCACCTGCTTGTTCCTCTATCATTCCGAATTTCATGTTTCCAAGTCCAAAATATCTAAGAGAGTAAATAGTGTGGCTAAAGCGCCCTCTGCTGGTAGCATCAATTAGCAAACACGGTTTCTAATTGATGAATGAATCATATTAATTTATTCATTCATTTATTCATTCATTCATCTAAAGCAGACACTTCATTCTTGTCAGGGAAATCCTTGCAAAGCGCAATAATAACTCTTCATGGTGAGGAAGTGATAACTAATGACATAATGCAAGTGTGTGCAAGCACCTGAATACGTTTGTGTTTAAATGCAGCCCACTAACTGGTGCCAGAATATGAGCCATGCTGTGGAACAGTTATGGATTTCTGTTGGACTCTAAGATGTTCAGTGTTTTATACTTTGTAATGATTATTTTCCCCTTTTGATTACTAATCGCAAATTGTGAAAATTCTCTGATTTTTAACAGCATCTTGGATTTTCGGCGTGTTCCTCCAGTGGCTGGTAGGCTGGTGAACATGACCAAAGAAATCAGAGACGTAACCAGAGACAAAAAGCTGTGGAAAACATTCTTCATCTCTCCAGGTACTGAGCACATTTTAAAACTCCCAAATGGGACATAGGCATTATTCCACTCACACTTTTTCCTTCTTTCTACTCTCCTCTTCTATTTAATGATGCAAACAGATTTATTGTAATCACTCTAATCCATTCAAACCTGCTGCTCAAATCGATGGTTACGGATGTAACCGTGGTTCTGTGAATTCCGGATGACCGCCAGAGAGTGTGCTACAGTAGAGGATGATTGTAGCGCCAGCCAGATTGGTCAAGATAAATAAATTCCAACTAATCACGTGTTGACGTGAGCTGAGCAGAGGTGATATAAGCCACTGCAGGTCAGTACTCCACCTCGGAGCGTCTTCTCGCACACTCCGAGTGACCGGGAACTCTGGCGTTCATCCGGAATTCACAGAACCACAGTTACATCCGTAACCGGCATTCTGTTTCAGTCTTCCTGACCACCATAGAGGGTGCTACAGTAGTGGATGGCTCATACCAGAAAAGTCATGAGGAGTAACTCACCAGAAAAGATCAGGGGTCACCGGCGAAGCACAGCTGAGCCCACATCCTGGGATGAAGCAACACTGATATTATAGAATCTCACAAAGGTACAGAGAGAGGACCATGTCGCCTCAGCACAGATGTCACTAAGAGAGACAATAACCTCAACTACCAACCATGACAGCCTCTGTTTAGACAGAGGGGCACCCTTCTTAACACCTCCATAACAGACAAACAACTGTTCCAACTGTCTTAACTGCATTGTAGCCTCTACATAGCACCTCAAGGCCCGTACAGGGCACAGGAGCCCATTGGCTGGAAGGAACACAGCTCAATGGACTGATCAATAAACTGGTGTAGGAGCACTTTAGGAAGGAAAGTTGGATTGGGCCAGAGGAAAACACGATACCCTCCGGTTTCCATCTCATGCAGGACTGACATCCACCTTTCCCTCGCCATAGCCCCCATAACTCCTCCGCTCAGTTCATGTCACTACATGACTTTATTGGTATTTATTTATCTCGACCAATCTTGTTGGTGCTGCGATCATCCACCAACTGTAGCACCCTCTCTGGCAGTCAGGAGGAATGAAACAGAACCAACCGGATGTACATTCGACTAAATACTCTCTGGAATTACAGACTGATTCTGATCACTAGATATGATGATATAATCACTAGCATAATGATTTCTTCTCAGAATACAAGCATATACAAAACATACAAAATTGTCAAATTCACTAAAAGCAGCTTTGGGCGGCTGTGGCTCAGGTGGTAGAGCGGGTTGTCTACTAATCGTAGGGTTGGTGGTTCGATTCCTGGCCCATGTGACTCCACATGCCGAAGTGTCCTTGGGCAAGACACTGAACCCCAAGTTGCTCCCGATGGCAAGATAGCGCCTTGCATGGCAGCACTGCTACCATTGGTGTGTGTGTGAATGGGTGAATGAGACACAGTGTAAAGTGCTGTGGATAAAAGCGCTATATAAGTGCAGACCATTTACTTATTGTATAGTGTAAAAAAGTTTTGCATATAAATGAGTGTAAAACCAGATCTTCAGTTGCAGGCCAGACTTCTGCCTTCTATGCTATACAGTATGTTCAAGCAGATACAACACTTGCACTCTTACATTCTAGGATGAATACTGTAGGGTCAAATCTGTGTGTGTGTGTGTGTGTGTGTGTGTGTTGATGAACACGATTTAATGTCGAGACACACTAACTCTATAAAATCACCTCGCCTCAATCCCATATAAAAATGTAATTATTTGGACCAGCAAGTGAACTATGAAACTAGGCATCATGCACTCTGAATGGTGCAGTGAAGGAGTGAGCTATAATGCAGGCGGGGTTGCATAACCAAGCATTAATCACCAAGTACAGAGTAACCGAGTACAGGGGACACTAGGTGGCAGTGTTGGTTTTGAATTCTGATATTGCACAGCAAAAAAAGCAAAAGGGCCAACACAGAGTGCACCCTGCTTTGACGATCAAATCTTTGCCACAAAATCTTAATTAAGCTTACATGCATTATATTTATCTCTGTACACCATTGTGTTTATATGACCCTAACCCTCTTTTTCTCCTCCACAGCCAATAATATCTGTTTCTATGGTGAGTGCTCGTACTACTGTTCCACTGAGCACGCTCTGTGTGGGAAGCCAGATCAGATCGAGGGATCTCTGGCGGCGTTCCTCCCTGACCTGGCCCTGGCCAAGCGCAAAACCTGGAGGAACCCCTGGAGACGCTCCTACCACAAGCGCAAGAAAGCTGAGTAAGAACTGCACAATCATGTCCATACTAGATCTACCAAAAGCGCAGGGATCACATTCAGCCTTACATAAATTATGACTTAATATATAGATAATGAGATAGATATTCAGTGGATAAGCTCAATGCTTAAGACAAGGTTCTTATGGTGACTCCTGAAGTATTTATGTTTGTCTTAGGGATTAAATAATAGCACACATTTCCCTCAGTGCTAATATACTCAGGCTCCACTATCAACTCAAACCTATTATTATTATTATTAGTAGTAGTAGTAGTAGTAGTAGTAGTATTGTTCTTCTTTTGCTTATTGTTCTTCTTCATATTGTCCTTATCTTTGCTTATTGTTATTATTATTAGTAGCAGTAGTATTGTTCTTTTTCTTGTTGTTGTTGTTGTTATTATTATCCTTATCTTCTTTTTATTGTTATTATTATTATTATTATTATTATTATTATTGTAATCATTACTATTAATAATAATAAATAAATACTAATTATTAATAATGATAATTAATTAAAAAAGAATGGAAATGGGCTCCTATTTTATAATAATAATGCATATTAGTAGTAGTAATAGTAATAGATAATGATGATGATATAGCATTATCTATAATAATAATAATAATAATAATAATAATAATAATAACAATAACAACAACTCCCTTTATAATATACATCTTTTTCTTTAGATTTGCACCAATATGGGACTAATTTCAGGACTACTTTATTTGTCACAATAAAAATTCACAGTAACACAACAAATGCAGTGGAACAAAATAAATAAAACAAAGTGAAGACTGATGGTATAAGCTTTATTAGCAGCAAAAGATTTAGAAGGAGTACTGATGGTGTCTGTTATGACAAATGTTCAGTTGGATGGCAGGAAACTGATATTAAAAAACTAAGAATCATTACAATTGGAATCCAGAATTATTGGGGATGTAAGCAAGTGTACTGGGTGTAAGGAAGTGTAGTGACTCCGAGAGCAAGATCCCGAATAAAACTGAGTAAAGATGAGCAGCCAGTGCTCCATGTGGCATTCTCACATTACTGAACAGCGGCCATGGATTTAGGTTTATTCTAAACAGATCCTGCATTTTTACATCAGATAGTCTTGATAGTCTGCTGTAATGGGTTCTGTGTGTGTTCCTAGGTGGGAGGTGGATCCAGACTACTGTGAGGAGGTGAAACAAACTCCCCCCTATGACAGTGGCACTCGTCTGCTGGATATCATGGATATGACCATCTTCGACTTTCTCATGGGTAACAGCGCTCTCTTGGTTGTGATGCTAGTTCATGTTGTACGTATTCGAATGAATCATAATCAGAAATAATTATTTACATTCTTTACAGGGAACATGGATCGTCATCACTATGAGACTTTTGAGAAGTTTGGAAATGAGACCTTTATTATTCATCTTGATAATGGGAGAGGGTGAGACAAGGCTCTTCTTTGTTTCATAAGCAGTCATTTAAAAGAAAATGCATTTTTATTAGAAACTATAAACTGTAGTTTTAATCTGTCAATATGTTAAGGACACAGAAAACATGAGTTTTCTTTCTCATCTCAGATTTGGCAAACATTCCCACGATGAAGTCTCTATTCTGGCACCTTTGAGTCAGTGTTGCAGGTTAGTCATAAAAATGTTTACATTTTATTTGTATTATTATAATATATAATTTTTTTTTTACCTGTGGTATGATGCCTGAAACTTTGTTGAATATCGTTTTAGTTCATTTATCTTGACAGACTTAATGTTCATGCTCTTCCTGTTTTGCAAGACAATTTTCTATTCTTAATTAAGAAGACAACACAAAAGTATAGTACAGTATTGTGTTGTATTGTATAGTATAGTAATTATAAAGGCATACATTCTGAGATCCTTTCAAGAATACCTTGTGAAAATGTTGGAATACCTTTATACTGCCATTCTTTTAGCATTAAATAGTTTTGCGTAATGAGACAATAACAAAGAAATCACAAATCATTTTTAAGCATTTTATTTAAAAAAAAAAGCAGCAGTGATGCCATTTTCATAGCTGTTGTGCTTGGCTTATCATGCGGTCTGGCTAGATAATTACTGGATGATCGCTGCATTTCAACAGAGTGAAGAAGTCGACTCACTTGCGGCTGCAGCTCCTGGCTAAAGAGGAATACAAGCTGAGCGTTCTCATGGAGGAGTCACTGAAGAGAGACTCACTGGCCCCCATCCTCATCCAGCCCCACCTGGAGGCTATGGACCGGCGTCTGCGCCTCGTGCTGCAGGTGCTAGCTGACTGCATCGATAAGGAAGGCTACAGCAGTGTGGTGGAGGACGATATGACGTCGGAAAGAATGGACAAAGGCTCGGCTCCTCTGAGGTAGTAGGTCTGGAGGAACTGCTCTTCCAGCTTTCCAGCACGTCTCAACAGACAAAGAACTTCTCACAAGGGAAGCTCTCGGAGATGACTTTTCTGAATTCAGTGAATTCCAAAGACTCCGTCCGCAATCGGTGGACCGTGTCTGTCACGTTAAAGACATACATGTGGACAACGTGTGCGTCGCTGCCTGAGTTTGTGGACATATGTGTCTTAATGCAGTATAATGGGGGTCTTTTATTCTTGCTCTTTATGGCAAAGAAGAGCTGTGCATTTAACAGAGGTTTCTTTTTTTTAAGTCGAAGCGCTTTGAGTGGAGTGCAGGTTAGCTCCAATATGTGTAGCTGCCAATAATTATTTATTAAGTTTTATATTTATTTTCAAGAATTGTTCGACCAACTTCTTATATCAGTGCAGAAAAGATGGATGATTCAGAGACAACTTTAATGAAATTTCAGTGTTTGTGATAGCATTTAGAAAGTGATTGTTTTGTGTATTAAAGACATTCCCGATATAGCCTGTTGGATACCAAGAAAATCCTACTTATCACTCTCTAAATATCAATAAATCATATTAACGCGATCTGTATGATCACCTGAAGGGTTTTTTAGCAAATCTAATCATAAATATAATAACAGAGCATTAGAAACGTTGCCTAATATTGTGAGTGCTGGGTGTGTTCATTTATAAGACAAGCTGGGTTGACATACAGAACACACAGTAAATGAATTACATCATAAATATTAGAGGTAAATACTCGAATGGACCAGCATTCTTTGCGTTTTTACCTTGAGGTTTAGCCGACATGTATAACAGTGGTATTTCGGCAATGCACACACACACACACACGCAACCACATTCACCAGATCCTCTGCATATTTAACAGTTTGATTTTGACTGATTTTCAATATATTAGTGGGCTTTGTATAAACTGTGGCGTGATCGTGCTAGGCTGGAACGCTGCTATGTCAGAAAACTCAACGTTAGGATTTCGGAGCAAGCAGGGTACTGAGATATGCATAACTGTGCAGGAAAAGCGCTCTCTTTCTTGCTTTCTTTCTCTATCTCCCTCGTTGGAAAGACAACCTGGTCTCTCCTCTGCTATTACGCACGAACTTGTGTGTGTTTGGTCGTAAGGCTTTTATTTTATTCAACAAAACACCCTTTCTTGTTTATACTTAACCTTATTTGCAAGGGTTTTTACAGTCTATTTACAGATTCTGATCACATTTATTTCCAGTATATTTAAAAAAATCCTGGTTTGGACATTATGTATAAGCCTTGTATTTACTTTACCATTATTTGCTGTCCTTTTTTATTTTATTTTATATATATATTTTTAAAGGAAGCGTGAAAGTGGGTGTTAATGTACAAAGCAAAGACTTTAAACTGCACTAGAGCATATTTCAGTATCTGTTGAAGAAGACCTGTACATATGATGTGAATCCATTACCTGTGCAATCATAGAAAAACTTGAACATGTGGGTTCTATATAAATGGGTTACATGACTAAGTGATGGCATTGCATTACCAAATGAAGGTCATTTGTTACATTCACTGTACATTATTTTACAGACTTCATATTGAGTTCGGTCAGAAATATCACTAACATATGAACTTTAGAGATGCATATATGCTTTTTAATTGCACCGTTTCTGTGTAAGGTTTCTTTTTCATGTCCAAGTGCAATAAACTGACCATTGCAACACATCTGTGTACTGATATGTTGTAGCTGGCCTGAGTTTAATCGCAGAATTATTGTTATAATTATTAGTTTTATATTGTATAACAAATATTTATTTCATTTCAGTTTTTCACAGCTCGAAAACCAGGAGTTTATCTTCAGCCATGTGACAAACAACCAGTTGGGGAAAACAACAACAACAACAGCAGGAGTGAATGCCCCCCCCCCCCCCCCCCCCGTACGGCGCACATTTCATGTTAGAATAACTTTCCAAAAAGGTAGAGGTGAAAAAATACCCACACATCCTAAATATTTGGTGTAACATAGAAGAAGTATAACAGGATTTCGTGCGTTGTGCAAGTTATGATGTCCTCCACATGCCCTTAGCTGAGGGAACCAGCGTCTAAATTTAGAGACACAACAGTCCTACTAACAGAGGACGGAAACGGAGCAGAAAGTAAAGTCCCTTGGGTCAGCCAGAACTCAGTAATCGCGATCAGACAAGCCGCAGACACCAAGCAGAGGAAAGCGCGACATGGGAACGCAGCAGGACTTGCACAGGCACACGGGGTTGCCAGATTGGACAAATACAGTTGAAAATAACCTTGTGTTTCTTGCTATAATCTGTGCAGCTTTTGCCGATTATTCGAGGTTTACTATAGTTTTGGATGGCTCATAAAATCTGGCAACCGCACATCATTCCTGATTCACACACACGCGCACGTTTCCTGCGTATTTACGCAGTCAGATGTTTTCCAGGCATTTTAAAACTATTGTTTTTCCCCCAAAGGTATTTTTGGTTCGCCTATAGTTTATGACTAACATGAGTGTGTGTTCAGACTGAATATACACACCTCCGGAGCTTTTCAAAGGCATGTCACACACAAAGATAAGTAAATGATATGCTTTCGGGAAACAAACTAAAACCGAACACACACACACACACACACACACAGACCCGCCGCGCATGTCAACATCATCTCATGTCGCTTATAGTTCCTTCTCAACACGAGTGTGCGTGCGTGTGTGCGTGCGTGTGCGCGCGCGCGAGCGCTCCACCAGGCAGTAGCTGCAGTCTCTGTCAGATTGGAGGCCACACACACACTCGAGCCGCCGCAGGCTGTTTGTCGGCCTCGCAGTAAACCCTGGCCCTTCATCTGGTCCGTTTAGGCTCCTTTTGAACACACACGTCCTCCCGTTTAGTCACGGAAACGCAATTTATGCTCATTACACAGCATTATAGATTATATCTACGGAACTCGATTGGCTGCTGGAAGATTGGTGCGATTCGGGCTGTGCAAACACGGCGCTGTGTGGAACAAACTCAGTCAAGAAACGCAAACACTGAGAGCCGCTCACCTTCCCTGTGTGTGTTACAGAGCCTGGGTCCACGTTCAGCCCTATTAAGTGGTTTAAGCTTAAAAAAGAAAGAAAGAAGCATGAGGAAAGAAAGCCTCAGTTTTAAGACAGGACTGGACCACCCATAGTCCCGGTGTGTGTGTGTGTGTGTGTGTGTTCGTTTGCTGGCTCCATTATTAAAACCCATTTAGAGCGGGTGGGGGGGGGGGTTACAGAACGGGGGAGAAGGGGAGGTAAGGGGGGCAAGAGGGGGGTTCCACCACACCAGGCCAACACTAAAGTGTGCTCACTCCACCAAGTTCCCTTCTGCTCTCAACAGCTCTGAATTACACTGAATTATCATCGCAGGTGACTCTCCATCCTGCACTTCACACAATGTTCGACAATTCACAATATCCTTACAACTGCTTTAATTATGATGGAGATTATCCGTCCTGTGGCACTGAGGAGGAGAAGAAAGTGTGCAGACCTGCTTACAGGTATCTAAACATTTAAATCTCATTATTATTATTCTTATTAATGAAGTTTGTTATTGTTGCTGTTGATAACATTTTTATACAAAAATATACCGGGAACTATTATATTGATAACAGCTCTTATTCTAATTATTCTAATTATTATTTCTTATTTATTTAAAAATTAGTGTCATTAACCATAATACTAGTAATAAAAATAGAGTTGATTAACAATAAAGTTATTATTGTTGTTGTTACACGATTATAATAACAAATAGAATTAATAAAAATACTTTTGATAATAATGGTTATAGCAAGTCTATTATTCTAATTATTACTAATCATCCTTATTTAAATTTATTGTTATTAAACATAATAAATGTATTGTTAAAACACATACGTTTATTAATATTACTTTTTTATTACTAGTAATGTTGAGATTAAGTTAATAAAATCTTAGTCCAACTGTAATATAACTATTGCTGTTTAAAATACAATTTTCATTTGATCTTTTTGTTGAGTCAGAACTAGTGTGAATAATGCTAATATGATTTGTGGTCATCAAAAGTTTGTGCGTAAAAGCAGCTCACTTATCCAAACAGCAAGAATAATGATCTACTTTCTGTAATTTTTGTAGCATTTGCTTAGTGCTTTCACACCAGGACTTGAAACCTCTTTGCTGCTATTAATTGTCTTTCACTCATCATTAATTTCTTTCTTCATCTCACAGTTATATTGCGCTGATAGCTATGGCCATACAGCAGAGTCCAGAGAACAAAGTCACCCTATCGGGCATCTACGAGTTCATCATGAAAAGATTCCCTTATTACAGATCCAACCAGAGAGCCTGGCAAAACTCCATCCGCCATAATCTCTCCCTCAACAGCTGCTTTATAAAGGTAAGAAGGGTGCCAAAACATTATACCGCACAAATGCATGCCAAGATTAAATTAAATGAAAATGTAGTGAGTGGAGCGCGTGCAGAGCCCTGCTCACAAACAGTTTCACTGTTTCAGGGTTGAACTTTTGTTACACGGCTTGTGTCTGTTTTAATGAGCTTGTGTCTTATTTACTTTTTTAGCATCTGAACCCTCTGCCTAACAGACACCTGCAACTAACTACACACACATATACACACATGACTGAGCCACATTTCCAATTTTCTACGAGATCATGAGGCCAAAATTTGTTTTCCTCAGGTACCTCGCACTGAGGGCAATGAGAAGGGGAAGGGAAATTACTGGACTTTTGCCACAGGCTGCGAGTCCATGCTGGACCTCTTCGAAAATGGCAATTTTCGACGCCGTCGTCGTCGGCGACGCAACTTAAGCCTGGGATTCAGGGAGCCGGCTGAGCCCTTCAGCCCCCTGGACTCGCAGCAGAACGCCACGGTGCGCTCACTTCATCCTGAATCCTTTTGTCCAGAAAGTTCAAACCACAGAGTGGACCAGCGCAACCCTCCACTCAGCAAACCCGAGCAGGAGATCAAATTCAGCATCGACTACATTCTGTCCACGCCAGACCCCTCACCAGGGTTTAGACCTCCACACTGCAGCTCTGCAGGAGCCGTGATACAGCACCTGGAGCCTCAGCAGCTCAACCTGCACCTCTGGACCCTGTAACCTACACACTCTGAAAAACTCGCAGAAATCATGAAACCTCACTGAACTTTTTGAAGGTGTGGTGCAAATTAGTTGGGGCAATAATGTGATGATTGTTGTGTTGAGTGCATCTGATTTTTGAGATAAAATCTTTAAACACAATGTAGGTACAAATATTATGGACTGGACTAGCACTCATGGTACAGTGGATTAAAAAAAAAATCTGTAAGTTACCAAATGCACAGAATTTTTTTTTTTTTTTTGCCGTAGTTATTAGGCTTGTTAGCAGAATTTGTTTCCACCTAAAGACTAGGTATAAAGTTGTTCTGCTTTAGTTCACTAACACATCCTTTAGGTTTAAAGATAATAAACCAAAGTTTTATAATTGTGCTGACATTGACATATATATATATATATATATATATATATATATATATATATATATATATATATATATTCTTTCCTTGGTTGGGTTGTATAATTTGGACGGTTTTGTTCAGAGTGTGGTGTTTAACCTGCCTTTGGAGTTTAAATGTTGAGTATTGCACCACCTTTTGGAGAAAGAGTTGAGGGTTGAGGTGCTATGTTGTTTGCACATTTCAGCGTTTATATTCTATATAATTTCCCCTGATACACACTGCTCTGTCAGACATTTATCGACAGACCATATCTCTTACAGACGAAAAACAATCTGACCCGACCTTTTTTTTGTTTTACAAGAGAGACGTGTTCACTAATTACATACACTCAATTTAGCTGCTTCTTATATTCTGTGCTCAGAGGACAGATTTCAGTTTAATAATTTAATAATCACTGTAAAATGTAATGTTGATAATCTGTGATCATTCAGTAGGTTAGAGGAAAGTGAAAGAATCTTTTTGTGCAATACCAGCATATACAGTATGTGCGTACTATACTGATTCTAATTTTATTTTATATTGTATATAATCTGTAGAACTGCTTTCTGGGGTTGGGGGACGACCACATCCACACATGACAAATTAGACAATTAAAACAAATCTCTAATCAGGTGGTAAATCTATGATAATTTGTAAACTACACTAATCTTATGCAAATATTGAAATAGCCACGAAACATCAAATTTATTGCCTATTTTTGTGTCATAATATAAAAAATTATACTTCAATTTAAACTTAAAGTACAATATACCTTAAATGAATTAAATCTGCATTAAGCATAGCATAGAATTTGGCTTAATGAATATATCTTCCTTCAATAAACAGCTGCCTACTGAAAATTGTAAAACAATATCAATCCGAACACAGTTTATTACAATTAAAGTGTCAGAACAGCTAGATTAAAACTGTGTCATTCTTTGTATTTTAAATTCTGTGTTTCCGTGACATGGTAATTTACATGCTGCCAAACCAGTGCGGTCTAACCTTCTCCAAATCCGACTAATCTCTCTGACTGACCTTTTCCTTTGTGCTGAAACAGAGTCACTCTCAATTTGATCCCGCTGCTCTATTAGAATACATATCATTCATAACAGTGCACGTTTAAAATGGAAGCCTGTTAACATTTATTTTCCTTCTAAGGTGTATCAATCATTGCGGTTGTACTGGAGAGGGGACATTTTTCAATTTAACCTTTATATTATGGTGTGACTACATCAGGAAGGTTTCGACACACTTACCATGAGTGGCATTTAATATAGTATTACACTTGCAAGGTTAGCAGGAGATGTGACCTTATTCAAATCCTGCTGCCACTACACCACTCTCCATGCAATTATAATTAAATGCCTTATGCCGGCTTGCAAATCCCCTGATCGATCATTGATATTAATGTTAATATTGCACTGCCCCCAGCCCCTGTCTAGCAGTAGAACTGTTATGGATCAGCAGGTTTCTATTAACAGAGCTGTTGATGTTGTGGGCTGTGGTGTGGATATATTTGGGTAAATTAACTTAGCATAAAGTGCTCCAAGGCCTGGGCTTAAAAAATAGTGGAAACAACAAAAAGACCAAAGCCATAAGGCTCTATATACGCTTTCTTCATGGTGTTAGCTTAAGATTACCGTCTGTATAAATGACTATTTATTGATATTGCCTACAATTTTAAATATGGGTCATTTTGCCTTCGTCTATGCAAATAAAAATGTGTCTTTTTATAATATTACAGACATCTTTCTCTTTTTTTTTTCTTTGCATAACATCATTGCATTATGTGGTGGCAGTGTGACATTGGTGAAAATAGGAGCTTAGGGCTAAGTAAACAGAATTGAGAGAGGCAATTGGGAAATCAGTGGTGTGCAACAACAACAGCAGCCATATCACAAACATAAATAGCCAATTTACTCAATTGTTTCTAACTTTTCGCCACAGTTTATAATTGCTTTTTTTTTTTTATTTAAATATGACTCAATAACTCATAAGAAATATACTTTTTTATGCATTATTGCATGTTTATGTATAAGAATGGCAATCCAATTATGAAGTTCCTGATTAATAATAATTTCCTCGCGGTCTGTTTTCGCTGAAGAGTAAAGATGAAGTACACGCTGGAGATTAATGTACACGTCTGAATGCTCTGGGTGCTAATGAGGATTATTTCAATAACTTGAGGCCAGAGACATAATAATGTAATTCTTACCATCACAGAAAAATTCACCATGTTGCAATTTTGATATAAATTCTGTGCATCATGTTTAGACTTATTTGAACTTAATTTACCCATGATCTTTACCCATACAGCTGATAGTTCGTGGATGTGCCTCAGAGGTAAACTGGAAAAGCATTTTCCCTAAATGACCTTGGGGGACAGTGGAGAATAAAATCAGACAGACAGGAGTGTTAAACCTACAATATATAAGAAAATGACGTGTGTCCAAGCAAAACAATATGAATTGTGTTGAGAGAGGAAATTCATAAAAATCCTAAGGTCTGTGTAGAAACAGTCATAAATACCATCTGGGTCTTCAGCGCAGGATAAGAAATATACAAAACAATAAAAACAAAATAAAAGTCTGTCACTTTGTCTCATTGTCTGAAATAGCTCAACTCTTGGAAACATTTAGTACTTATGTAATTACATTTGATAAGCTTTTTGCTGCTTGAACTGTTTGATTTCATCATGGCACTTCTCTTAACTCTTTACATCAGAACAGCCTACGGCATGAGAGCTTTATTCTTAATTAAGCTTAATTCCTCCCAAATTACTGGCTTCTATCATTTAAGCAAATAATCTAGACAGCATCTGGAGAGTAATAGCTGCTCAAGAGTATGTGCCGTCTGACTAATTCTGATGGATCTCCTGGACATGATCATAAAGAAAAGGACACATCACTGTAGTCATTGAAAACAAACCCAGAAAAAGCCAATTTGATGAAAGGTCACCAGCTTGGTATGTTTTATTGGAGATTAGCACATGCATGAATCAAAGAGCACAGTGCAACTTGAGGTATAACAACAAGTAAGCACACAGACAAGCACATCTGTACACAGCAGTGTACGGTTTAGCCGTGCCTCACACGCGCTTGAACACAACGCACTCGAAATCTTGTTCTCCTGTCTCTCCATAAAATGAACATTTCCTGAAGCGGGAATGGGAGTATGCTTACACAGATACATAACACTTCAAATACATATCCAGACAAAGAAAAGTACTACTCATATATGTATATGAAAATGCTATGAGGATGCACTGATTTTGAAGAAATTCCTTCCCACGTTAAGTAAAAAAGAGCATCACTGACCACTATGTGTGATCCTTTAAGCAACTCTCTTACTTATTTTCAATCGCAGTGAAGTCAATGATTTGTATTTATCTTTAAACGGATAGTCATGATTATTGAACCTTGAGGTGCAAAAAGCTCTAAACAGCTTACAAAAAGCAAAACACAAACACTCAGGTTTCTATTAACACAAGTTTTAAAATCACACAAATAATAAAAAAAATAAAATCAAAAGCTGTGAAGTTGATCACGGCATTCAGTTTTACCATCCCAATACTGACATTATGAAATAAAAATAAAATAACTCATTCCTACATTCTCCACATATAGACCACAGAGTACGTTACACTCCCAATCACACTGAAATGCAAACAATAAATGATGTAGTGCAGAAGCTGACGAGTGTTATTCTACCCATAAAAATATCCATACACAAAAATTGCACATACAGTGCCCTCCACTAATATTGGCACCCTTGATAAATATGAGCAAAGAAGGCTGTGAAAATTTGTCTTTATTTTTTAACCTTTTGATCTTTTGCTCAAAAAGTTCACAAAAATACTCTGCTCTTATGGATATCAAACACTTGCAAACACAACACAGGGTTATCCAAAATTGGTTAAATATAGGTGTGCAACAATTATTGGCACCCTTTTAGTCAAAACTTTGTGCTACCTCCCTTTGCCAAGATAACAGCTCTGAGTCTTCTCCTATAAAGCCTGATGAGGTTGGAGAATACATGGCAAGGGATCTGAGACCATTCCTCCATACACAATCTCTCCACATCCTTCAAATTTCATTACCTCACAGGTTTTCTATGGGTTTCAAGTCAAAAGATCAAACGGTTAAAAAATAAAGACAATTTTTCACATCCTTCTTTGCCTTATTTACCAAGGGTGCTAATATTAGTGGAAGGCACTGGATTGGATTTAACAAAATGAATTAGTGTTGTTATACATGTTCATAACGGATTTCCCCATAGACCAGGGGTTTAGCATCACTGAGGAAATTATGCGAGTTCAGAAATTAAGAAATTTAATTTAATTAATTAAATTAAAACAAGTCCATTACACAAGAATTCATTGTCAGGCATGATGGTGAAAAGATAATGCAATGAATGTTTTCCATTCTTCAAAACTGAACATTAAATTGCTCCAAAAATAACTAAATAAATGAAATGACTCATTAAAATAAAATTACTCATTATTAAAATGTAAATTTCTTTCTTTCCAAGACTTTTCCAAGACATACTGACGTTCCATTACTCTCACGAGGCTGACATTATAAATATATTTTGTGAAACTAAATTCTACAAATGTCAGAAACCACTATTCTGTTGCAACAGACCTCCTTACCAGACCTGACCACTGACAAGCTAAACAAAAAGTCAGCAGAGAAAAACATGCAGAACAAATCTGTCAGCCCTGTGTCTTTCTCTTCTATCACATCACTTTTCTCTTTGCTTACTGGACATCCAATTTAAGCTACCAGAATTTACTGTTCAACAAAAAAATGTTATAAAGCTCCAGATTGTGTCCAGGACAATGGGATAGTTCAGGTGTCACCTGCTTTTGTGAGAGCAGAATTGAGGGAAGTGCATTATTACATTAAATTAGTGTTTCTGCAACAACATAATGTCTCTCTGTGGTCTATCCACTCAGCACACAACAAATACAGAGTTAATACGCAATCTGAACAAACATTACACAGGGTTTTCCTGACTGAAAATGAGGCAAAGATGACAATCTGTCAAAGCAGGCAAGTGTGGAGTATTCTGTTCAGGATGCTTGTACTCTGTAGTGTAATTAAATAAAAAGAAATATATTCTTTATTATTACAAAAACACCGTTTAGAAACAAGCCATATCTGCACAGCTGCAACCGCCTACAATGCCATTTAAATCCTGTATGGGATGTAAATTCAGGAATTAAAAGGATTTATTTAGAAAACTTTTATTTAGATGGCTGTTCTGTCTTTCACAAACAAACCAACTTTGTACCTGTAGAATGTGAAATATCCATTTTTACTAGTGAAAGAATTGAAAGATAACATTTTTGAAGTGCCTCTGCTATGTAAGGGATAATCCACGGCTAGGTGTGCATTACACGATTTTAATGCATGACGTGGAGGCAAAGAATCACCTGACGCGAAGCGGCGTGTTTAAAAATCATGTAATGCACACCTAGCCATGCATTATCCCACTTATACCATGGTCACTTACAAGATAAAGCTGTCATTGCTGTTTGCAGAGCAAAATGTGACTGAAAGGATAAAAATAATGGTTAATTTTCTGCCTGCTCTAAATCATACACAGAGATAAAGTAGTGTGATAAAATTACATTTATTTGAATGAATTATAGTAGTAGTAGTAGTAGTAGAGAGAGAGAGAGAGAGATTGTGCATGTGTGAATTACCTGCATCTGTACTGCTTCTCCACTAATCATCAAGCTGTGAGTTTCACTACTGTATGCAACTGTAACTGGATGTTGCTATGGTTGCAGTTGTTTATAGGCAGCACATTAATTTAGAATGATGATTAAACTGATGGAAACTACCTGTGCATTATGCGGTTTCAATGCACACCTTGCAGCCAATCAGAATCGAGTATTCAGACAGACCATGGTATAAAACTTACTAGTTAACTATATTAGCATGTTTTGTGTTTTTTGATTTTATGACTTGTAATTCCTATGCTTAACATTTAATGAAATTGGCATTCATAAGGATGATACAAATACAAACAAGAAACAACGACCTGGCCTAGATTTCCTGCTTGCTAAGCAGTTCGCTAGATTACAGTAAGTCTGGGGGGAGGGGAAACAGTTAAGAAACTATTAACAGCTAGTTATTATTAAAATACATTAGCTAGCAATAGTTATCTATAACAGATATTTCAATTTTGTGGCAGCTCACAGGTCAGCTGTTGAATGACAGATGAATTGTGTCTGGAAAAAAATGCAGACAAAATGGCCTATTTTGTCTTTTCTGTTATGGTTTGGGTTTACTTCTCTCGTCTGGCCAAAGAAGTGCTGTTTTTGACTATTTATGTCCAAAATCTTTCTCTGGCATCCCTAATAAATATAGTTGACTGATAGCTAACATTAAACAAGTATGTATTTAAGTCGAACATACATTGATAGATTTTGTTTTACATTTGATATTTTAAAAAACTCTAAAAAAAAAATTCTCTATTTACTGTAACAAGAAAGCCAAACACTGAAGACAAGAGACTAATGTGAGACTGGAGAGATCAAAACATCTCTGCAACCTGTCAATCGTTACAGATTTACATGTCAATTGTCATTTTTATTAGGGGTAGGGGGTGACTGTAGAAGAAGATTGCCCTTTTTGCGTATTTTTGGTTGACAACTCATAGCAGGATTCTCTGATGTTAAAATGCGGCATTCCTACTCAAAACGCGTACAGATTTGTGAATCTGATTTTGCAAGTGTTTTTTTTCATGAAGTCTGGGAAGCAGAGACAGTTGGCCATCTTTTAAGTCCCCATGGAGGAAATCCTGATGCAAGCTATTCTTCTGGACACCTATATGTCGTTTGGTCCATTAAAACAGTATACATCTGTGAGTCACACCACATGAAAACACTCAAATGTATCAAACAGCATATTCGACATACAGAATTCAAAATTTTACCCTACTTAGCTACTCATGGCGTTTGTTCATTAAGGCAGATCCGTTTCATTTCCTAGTAACAACACTTAGCTTGACATCACTTCAACAGTAGATGTGTGAGGGAAAAATCCAATTTAACCTGCCTTGCAGTCACCATCAGCTTTGAACTCTATTTACTTGGAATATGTCTCGTATAACAGGCAGCATTTCAACGAACGACAGCTAAGATTTGCATTTGAACAAAAGCTCCATCTGCACAGCCTAAAAGACTGCTTCAGTGCAAATGATCCTAAATATACATATTAATGCTCTTTTGCTGAACCATCACTTCTACGTCCTTTTCCCTTTCTCACTCCTTTGCGAGGTAGACCAAAAAACAGCGCTCATGTAACCGAAATCAAATGAACCAGTCTCCCAAGTTCATGTATTGAAATTAATGTATACCTCAAAAACCTAACCAATCCTTCCTCTGTTCATTTTCATTTAATAGACAAAATAGATAATGTAATAGATCAAGCTGAATTTACTGTTATTAGAGCAAAACTTTTTCTAGGAAAAAAGAAATGAGTGAAATCGATTCATTTCCCTTAACCGTAAGGTTTGTGTGCTACTGAGGTCTTCAGATGCATTATATCACAAGAGATATACACAGCTAAAGATCATATTACATGTTTCTGTATTAGCAGCATCTGCTAACTGGAGACTTCTGAGACGCATTAGCAGTAGCTTGCTGAACAACACTGCTGTGGAGTAACAATTTCAATAATCTATGCCCGAACAGAATTACAAAAAAAAAAAATAAATAAATCCACTTCTGACATTTAAAGAAATTGATAAAATTCTATTCTTGTTGAGAATCCAAAGAATGCTGTTTTTTAAGTTTACTAGTTCCTTGCATGTGCTTCATTAATGAAATATCAATGACGTCTTACATTCAAAGAGTTGAATTGTGACTTTTTTTTTTAAAGAAATGTATGTCTGAAGCTCATGAAAATCCGTTCACAAACCAGGCTGGATAGGAAGCAGACGCCGTAGTGTTGATTGTGTAGTAATGCGGGAAGCAGAGGAAAGACAGGGGGCCGCTGAGTCTGCAGGACCACCTACTTACCACACACCCAATAGTCCCAAAATCCTTCTACAGGACAAACATGGAGTCTTCAGGTCGATCAGGCTTTTTCCCAGCATTTACAGCTGAGCCAGCTGTGCTGGTCGAATCTGCACTCAGCGTCAGTGGAAGTGTGGGGACCATTTCTGCAGCTTTAGCCCTCTCCTCCAAAAACTTATCAAATTCTGAAGGAGGAAGAGACAAAGCAATGGTAAAGTCATTGTCATATACTCATCTATCGTACAGTGATGTGTCTGGTGATGTAGTGTTACTTCAACAATGCGTGTGACAATTCAAAGTTGTTGTTATCTATCTGCCTGTCTTGATTAGTGTTTCACCATGCGCCGGCGTCGCATTTACTGATTTAGTCTTGTCTAGTTTATGCCTGTTTGCTGATCGTCGGAGTGTTCACATTGATTTTAAAAAAACCAGAACGCTGCACTTGCTTGTGTCTGTTTGCTTCATGTCAACAAGATGTGTATACCTTCACTCGTCACGCCTTCTTCTCCTTCATCTCCTTTCTGTCAAAGAAATAGAATCTTTTTTAAAAGAAGTAAATATTAAAGCAACATTGATGATAAGCTGTGCTAAATTTTTGTAAGAACACTGTCTAAATGATCTTGTTTAGAATTCACACCAATGCCAGCTAAGTCAAAGTCAAGGCAAAGATAAAAGTGACAGAAAAATGTATAAATTAAAAGTAAACTGGAATTTGTTAATTGCACTTTCGGAGAAATAGGGAAAGAAAACCCAGAACATCCATAAAAAGTCCATATGAACAGTGAACTTTTAAGAAAAGCCATTAAAGGGCCACAAGCCTTCTAAAAGAAGATGCTAAATAGCAGAGCTGGTTGTTTAACAAAATTAAACATAAACAAGAAAGAAATATACTGTTAATGCAGCATATTTCTTTTCAGGAAATCTTGTTATGCAGCATCGAAAAAGAAGCAAAAAGTCAAAAAGTCGGAATTAAAAAACAAACAAACAAAAAACATCTCACCACATCAGTACAGAGCCATTCCTCAATGTCATCCATGACAGAGGACTGGGCAAGAGCGAACTTTGGGCCGAAGTCATGGACAAACCATGGGACAGAACCAAACAAACAACGAATAAAATAAAAAAAAAGAAAAAGAAAAAAAAGCCAGAAAACATAAAAAATACATAAAACAATTTAACAAAATTCCTTAAAATGAAAACAACTGCATTGCCTCTGCCTAAACACTGAAATGATCTAAAAAACAAAAACACACTAGAGAAAAGACGTGTAGTGAAACAGTGCTGCATACAGACAACAGGTCTGGAGTTTTACAGTTCCTACTATTTTCACATTTAGGAAATTAAAGGCATTTAATATTCATTTAATATTCAAACACATTAAAAATTAAATTCAAACATATTCAATGCGTAAAAGAAATTATGTTTCATAACAAAACAGAAACTGTCATCACAATTGTTCTCTTAGAAATGGCAATTACATTTGAATATTTCACCGCATGTAAGAGAAGAGATAGTACGACAAGCCTCCACACACTCATTACATACACTCACCCCTCCAGAGTTCTGTTGTCTAAGCTCGAGAGTAGGAGCAGCTCCACTTGCAGCCTGTGTGTCTTCAAAAGGTGGACTATAATTTGGACAAGAAAAGACAATAAACAATTGTGAAAGACACTACATGCTTATCTGATTTATACCTTGTTAAATTGACCTCACAATCAAAATTAACACACAGTGTTGCAAATGGTGTGAAGGATATGAAGTGCTTTAAGACATGATTTTTCTACCCTGTTCATGAATGCACAGAGAGCACCACAGGACTGAGGAGATATTGTTTGGGAGGTGGAGCACAGTACTGACACTAAAACAGTAATGAAATGATTGCGTGTGTGGTGATGGTGCATCACAGCAGAATTTATTTAGTTATTTATTTATTTTTTAACTGACCACCTTTATTATCCTGAATTTCTACCTGACACATTGTGCAATGTGTTGTTACAGTCCACACTGCAATCCACACTGCGTGTATTCCTCTATAGTGCAGTTTGGATTAGCAGGTGAGAACACAGCAATCACACACAGATGGGCACCAACACAACAAGCCCAAGATCGACTGATTGTGGTGGTCTTTTTCTGGTTCCTGTCGACTCTAGCATGGTTCAATTGCAGTGACAAAGTGACTCGATCCTGAATTGATCCAACTAAATGAATCAAACCAAACATGATGTGTATTGTGGGTTATGGAAAAAAAAAATCTGTAGATGTAAGCTGCTAAACTGAGAAAGGACCGAGCTGAAGTGCTGCGTAAATGTGGTGTGTTATTGATATTTGGACTGACACACAAAATGAGAAAATAAATACAGGATATGATACACAAAATGGCATACAGTAGTTATTTACATTATTATCTAATTATTTATTTACCACCAGCTCCATGTTTTTGTGATTTCTATGCACACTTTCCAAACAATGACCTTTATTAATTTAGCCATACAGTACATAACCCTCTTCCAAAGTTCTTGTTTTTTTTATTCACTTAATAATTACAATAATAATAATAATAATAATAATATGATGTTCGATTAATATAGCACCTTGCCAGAGATCAAGGAAGCTTTACAATAGCAGGGGGAGTGAAATCCAGATTTTAGGGGCTACAACACTGAAAGACCTGCCACCCATGGTAGAGTGACGAGACCTAAGGACAGAGAGCAGTCCGAGCCCGGAGGACCAGAGAGAGCGGGTCGGGCTGTAGAAGAGAAGCAGATCACCAAGATAGCAAGGTGCCAAACTGTGAAGTGATTTAAATGTAAGCAAGATTATTTTATATTTAATGCGAAACAAAACCGGTAGCCAATGCAGTTCAGACAGGATTGGAGTAATGTGAGCTGAGTGCTTGGTATGTGTAAGAAGTCTAGCGGCAGAGTTTTGAATATATTGCATATACAGTGAGGGAAAAAAGTATTTGATCCCTTGCTGATTTTGTACGTTTTCCCACTGACAAAGAAATGATCAGTCTATAATTTTAATGGTAGATTTATTTGAACAGTGAGAGACAGAATAACAACAAGAAAATCCAGAAAAACGCAAGTCAAAAATGTTATAAATTGATTTGCATTTTAATGAGGGAAATCAGTATTTGACCCCCTCTCAATCAGAAAGATTTCTGGCTCCCAGGTGTCTTTTATACAGGTAACGAGCTGAGATTAGGAGCACACTCTTAAAGGGAGTGCTCCTAATCTCAGCTTGTTACCTGTATAAAAGACACCTGTCCACAGAAGCAATCAATCAATCAGATTCCAAACTCTCCACCATGGCCAAGACCAAAGAGCTCTCCAAGGATGTCAGGGACAAGATTGTAGACCTACACAAGTCTGGAATGGGCTACAAGACCATTGCCAAGCAACTTGGTGAGAAGGTGACAACAGTTGGTGCAATTATTCGCAAATGGAAGAAACACAAAAGAACTGTCAATCTCCCTCGGCCTGGGGCTCCATGCAAGATCTCACCTCGTGGAGGTGCAATGATCATGAGAACAGTGAGGAATCAGCCCAGTACTACACGGGAGGATCTTGTCAATGATCTCAAGGCAGCTGGGACCATAGTCACCAAGAAAACAATTGGTAACACACTACGCCGTGAAGGACTGAAATCCTGCAGCGCCCGCAAGGTCCCCCTGCTCAAGAAAGCACATATACATGCCCGTCTGAAGTTTGCCAATGAACATCTGAATGATTCAGAGGACAACTGGGTGAAAATGTTGTGGTCAGATGAGACCAAAATGGAGCTCTTTGGCATCAACTCAACTCGCCATGTTTGGAGGAGGAGGAATGCTGCCTATGACCCCAAGAACACCATCCCCACCGTCAAACATGGAGGTGGAAACATTATGCTTTGGGGGTGTTTTTCTGCTAAGGGGACAGGACAACTTCACCGCATCAAAGGGACGATGGACGGGGCCATGTACCGTCAAATCTTGGGTGAGAACCTCCTTCCCTCAGCCAGGGCATTGAAAATGGGTCGTGGATGGGTATTCCAGCATGACAATGACCCAAAACACACGGCCAAGGCAACAAAGGAGTGGCTCAAGAAGAAGCACATTAAGGTCCTGGAGTGGCCTAGCCAGTCTCCAGACCTTAATCCCATAGAAAATCTGTGGAGGGAGCTGAAGGTTCGAGTTGCCAAACGTCAGCCTCGAAACCTTAATGACTTGGAGAAGATCTGCAAAGAGGAGTGGGACAAAATCCCTCCTGAGATGTGTGCAAACCTGGTGGCCAACTACAAGAAACGTCTGATCTCTGTGATTGCCAACAAGGGTTTTGCCACCAAGTACTAAGTCATGTTTTGCAGAGGGGTCAAATAAATATTTCCCTCATTAAAATGCAAATCAAGTTATAACATTTTTGACATGCGTTTTTCTGGATTTTTTTTGTTGTTATTCTGTCTCACTGTTCAAATAAATCTACCATTAAAATTATAGAATGATCATTTCTTTGTCAGTGGGCAAACGTACAAAATCAGCAGGGGATCAAATACTTTTTTCCCTCACTGTATATATTCATATATGCAGTGGTGGCTTAACGGTTAAGGCTCTGGGTTACTGATCAAAAGGTCAGGGGTTCAAGCCCCAGCACTGCTAAGCCGCCACTGTTGGGCCCTTGAGCAAGGCCCTTAAACCTCTCTGCTCCAGGGGCTGCTCCAGGGGCTACCCTGCACTCTGACCCCAACTTCGTAACATGCTGGGATATGCGAAGAAAAGAATTTCACTGTGCTGTATATGTGACTAATAAAGACTCATTATCATTATATTCTCAGTCCAAGTCACCATCTACTGACTGCAGGACGCACCGATCGCTGATGTATCTTAACCGCAATGTACAGCATCATAATTCGCCAATCATCCCCAATGCTTCACATAGTCATTTTGCTCTTCTGAACTGCCGCTCCATCTCTGATAAAGCCTCATACCTCAACAAAATAATCACGGACAAAAACATCGATATGTTACTACTCATCGAAACCTGGGAAGTACCCAGTGATTACTTGCAGCTGAAACTACTTACACCAGATGGATATAGACACCTATCCAGACTGTGGCTACATGGCACGGGGAGTGGCCTTGCTGTCATCAGTCGAAATGATTTGCGTCTCACCCAAACACTAATTATGTGCAGTGTGAAACCAAACCATAGCAAATTAACCAAAGGTATCCATTTCTCTTCGATTCAGACTTGGCAAATTGAGTAAAACCCTAAGACAATGAAAAATATACACTCAATAAATCACTTTATTAGGAACTATAAAGGAACTATATGTACACCTGCACATTCATGAAGCGCATTCATCCAATCAGCCAGTCATCTGGCAAGGTCTGCAGGCGGAAACAGCTTGTTGACGAGAGAAATCAGAGGAGAATGACCAGACTGGAATGCGCTCAGAGAAAATCTTTTGTATACTCACAGAAACTGGACAGTTGAAGACCGGGGGAAAAAAACAGGTGACTTTTTTTTTTCAAATCTTAAACCTTCCAGTTTGGGTGAGTCTGTGCCCATGATAGCCTCAGATGCCTGTTCTTGGCTGACAGGAGTGGAACCCAGTGTGATAATCAGCTGTTGCAGCCCATCCACCACTAGGTTTGATGTTTTGTGTATGCTGAAAAGCTTTTCTGCTCAGCACTGTTATAAAGACTGATTATTATATAAAGAGTTACTATATATTTCCTGGAAGCTCTCGAACCCATCTGGCCATTTTCCTCTAACCTCTCTTATCAACAAGGTGTGTCCACCCACAGAACTGTCGCTTAGTCAGTGTTTTTTGTTTTTCTCACCATTCTGTTTAAACCCTAGACACTGTTGTGCATGAAAACCCCATGAGATCAGCAGTTTATGAAATACTCAAACCAAGCCATCTGGTACCAACATCCATGCCATGATCAAAGTCAGAGATCCTATTTTTCATCATTCTGATGTTTGATGTGAACATTAACTGAAACCTTTTTTTTTTGCATTGCACTGCTGCCACATGATTGGCTGATTAGATAACTACATCGATGTGCAGGTGTACAGGTGTTCCTAAAAAAGTGGACAGTTAGTGTATATTCAATCCAGTGTGTCCTAACTTTAGACTGGTAGTGTACATCACATTCTTATTCAAACTGATTAACCGAATAAGATGTGTTAAATAAGGAGTTTGAAAATGATTAGAATGCATTAATAAAGACATATAAAATCCTTGGAGTAAGAGAGAATCATTGTAAAACCAAGGAAACCTTTTGGAACAAGTAGAACTCTATGACTGTCACCAACAAATCTGGTTTTTTTGTTTGTTTGTTTGTTAGTTTGTTTTGCTGATTGACCATGACCCTGTTTGGATTACAAATGACAAAATCTAGTAAATTCATCTGTTGGTTACAAGGATAATTCCATGTAAATTCTACACACATTCAACCACTCGTTACTGAGATATCGCGGTAACGAGAATCTTGGACAGATGCACGGACAGACGGATGGATAGACAACCCAAAAAACCAGTGGCATAAAACCCTAATTGGGTAAAGCAGTTGTAAATAAACATGTGCTGCATTAGTTGTTGCATACTCAACTAACTGTAAAATATTTTGTACACAAAAAAGTTTAAAAATCTGATTGCCAAATGTGATCCCAAATGAATCACATGTAAATGAATCATACATAAATGAATCACATGTAAATGAATCACATGTAAATGAACCATATGAAAATGAATAAGTAAATTAAAGACAAAAATCTGATTGCCTTTGTTGTGTCTGGAAAATATGATACACACACTACCGGTCAAAAGTTTAGACACACTCACTCTTTATTTAAATTTTTCCCCCGACATTTTATAATAATAATAAAGTCATCAAAACTCTGTAATAACACTATGGGAATACATATGGGAACTATGGGAATTATGTTGTGATAAAAAAAATCCAAAATAAATCTAAATAATTTAGTATTTTAGCATCTTCAAAGTAGACGCCCTTTTTGCCTAGAATTTTCATAAAAGTATTCTTGGCATTTTCTCAACCAATTTCCTGAGGAATCTCCCTGAGGTGCTTTATAAACAGTATTAAAGGAGTTCCCACCTATGCTGCACACTTACTGGCTGCTTTTCTGAATATTTTTACTCCGAGTCATCCATTTAAAAATATATATTTTTTTAAATAAAATGCTAGTTTTCTAATGAAAGAAATGAATATGTTGGCACGATTATATTTTTGTCTACAACACCGATTTCAAACATTTAATCATAGACCTTCAGATCAAAAGGTTTTTAACATCATGAGAAGCATTTCAGTCGAGTGTCTCCAAACTTTTAACCGGTAGTGTACACGTATAATAGAGTATCATTATAAGTTTTCCTACTTCTTCCTTTGGTCATTCAGGGTGCCGCTCCTGGTCTGGGCAAACATGTCAAAGTCATCTGACAGTGGCTGACAGCGACTTAAAGAACTCAGAGTGCCACTGACACTTTCAGCTCCTACATCTGAAAACACACATTTATCACAAAGTGTTACAATTATTACTAGCATGCGGGAGACACAAATAATTAGCGTAGGCAGAGCCTCACCCAGGCCTGCCAGTCGAGAGGAGAGTGTGGCAGGTGAAGCAGCGCGAGCAGGAGCTACTGAAGCCGGCAGGCTGGAGGGAGGAGTGCCACTGATCCTGGGGCTCACCACTGCAGGAGAACCTGGCCCAAGGTCAATCAGATTGTCATCTGTGGCCTCACTCAAGACCTGCAGATGCACAACAATTACACACCAATAGGCAGGGCAACAAACACAAATGACCCACGGAAAGGGCACATTTGACACAGCTTGGATTTGGACACTAATAAAAAAATAATAATAATATGTTTGATTTATATATTTGATGCAAGATTAGTTGGAAATTTAGCCTTGAAAATGAGATTTAAAAAGCAACTTGAGGAAGCGGTTGTGGATGTAGCTCCCAAATAAAAATAAATACAAATCTACACTCTACAAACACACAACCCACAGAGTCTCTCTCTTCTAGGAATTTTGATGCACACGCACACGGCCATCCACATGATGTAAAAGAAAACCTGATTCATCAGACCGGGCCACCTTCTTCCATTCCCCCATGGTCCAGTTCTGATGCTCACAGGACCATTAGGTGCAATGGACAGGGGTCAGCGTGGGCACTCTGACTAGTCTGCAGCTACGCAGCACCATACGCATCAAGTTGTGATGCACCGTGTGTTCTGACATCTTTTTATGATAGCCAGCATTAACCAGACGGGCTAAGCCTTCACTCCCCACGTTGGGCCATGGGCGCCCATGACCCTGTAGCTGGTTCACCAGTTGTCCTTCCTTGGACACCTTTTGTAGGTACTAACCACTGCATACCAGAAACCTCCCACAAGACCTGACGTTTTGGAGATGCTCTGACCCAGTCGTCCAGCCATCACAATTTGGCCCTTGTCAAAGTCGCTCAGATCCTTACTCTTGCCCATTTTCCTGCTTCCAACACATCAACTTTGAGAACTGACTGTTCACTTGCTGCCTAATATATTTCACCCCTTGACAGGTGCCATTGTAATGAGATAATCAATGTTATTCACCTTACCTAGTGTGTCTACAAATATATATAAAGGCTAATTTCACTACCATCCTGCATCTTGTACCATAATTACCATCTTACACTAGAGCTGCAACAACTAATCGATAAACTGGGGAGATTTACTCATTGCGTTACTTCTGTTCAGAAAACACGCTTCAGAGTGTAAATACTAAACTTGTGTCCCAAATGACGTTCTATACACTTTCACTATGCACTACCCGGCTAGTGCAGTGTTTCTCAACCGGGGTCCGCGGACCCCTATTGGTCAGTGGTGTAAGTTTTAAAAATGTTTAAATAATATTAAGTATATATTTTTTGTTAAATGTATAAAAACATATTCAAATGAGATGTTTTAAAATTAATCAATTTGGTTATTCGCAAATATCGTTCAATGATGGATTTGTTTTAAATTTATTTACAAATGAAATGAAATTTGCAAAAACCTATGAGTGGTAGAGAAGTTCAAGTGTTGCATCGATAGATAAAATAAACAAAGGATAATTCAGACAGTCAAATTAAATGTCACACCAACAATAAAATGTAAAAAATAAAATCTTGAAATGTTTTGATTTAATCTTAATATTATTAATGTTAAATATTAATAAAATAAAGTTACAATATATAGAATTGACTGTTAAATATATAGCCTATAATTGTTGTGGAGTGAGGGGGTCCTTGTGGATTGTTCGAAATATGCTAAGGGTCTAAAGCTCACAAAAGTTTGAGAACCACTGGTCTAGTGTATGAATTTTATAAAGGTAATATCGTCTCAAATGGAACACATTAGCTTTTTACTAACCTGAAAGTTTGCCCCCATCCGATTAATCGATTAATCGAAATAATAATAATAATAATCGGCCAACTAATCAATTATGAAAATAATCGTTATTTGCAGCCCTAATTTACACCATGGGTTTTTACTACATCGACCAGAATGGAACCCATATTTTTAAAAGGGCGTGGTGAAAGGGAGTCAGTGGCACGCAAAAGCATTCTTGAGACATTTTTAAATTGAATGATCTATATCAGAGGTGCTCAAACTTTTTCCTGTGAAGGACCAAAAACCGAACTTGATTGAGGGCCGTGGGCCAAAAGTAAACGTTGCATTATACCAAACTGTATTATATTAAAATTAAAGTTGCCATGGTTCCCCTAATTTATAATATTTAAAAATAAATAAATAAATACATAGAAAACATTACTCTGTAATCTGCTTAACTAAGGCAGGTTTATTTTCCAAGGTTTATAGTTCAGTGAAACTCATAGTACAATGAAAAAATATAAACAACCCAATTTATAGTACAATAGAGTTCACTGCCTAATAAGTCAAGCTATAAGCAATGCAGCCATATGCTTGCAATAGCAGTGACATCTAATGATAGACATGAAGCTGGTCCTTATTTTTCAAAAGTTTTTTTCCAAATTGGGCTGCAGCTGACTTACTGACAAAGTCAGGGTATTATGTAGGTGAGAGTCAATTAGTTTCCTTCTCAGTTTACACTTGTTTAAGTTCATCAGACTGAAAGTCTGCTCACAGAAGTAGGTATGCCAAACAGAGACAGCATCACTTGTGCCTGTTTGCACATCTTTAGGTACCTGTTTGGTGGGACACGTTTGTAGAGGTCTGTCAAGGGAAGGGACCTGAAGTTGTGTTTGAGTTCTTAATCACACTGAAGCTCAATTAGTTACATCTGAAGATCATCACTGACTGTGTCCACACTGATGGTGAAGGGGTGAGCAAACAACACAAATTCACACATCACATCCACAAGCCTGATGGATTTGGCACATAGCTGTACTTGATGTAAAATACAGTAGTCCTTTATCACTTTCCTCCCACATTCACTGACTTTATGAGACACCAAGGTATCAAGGCCAGATTTCCGCCCTACCATTGCCGGGACTCCACCAGTTGTTATACCAGCCATATTCTCCCAGTTTAATTCATTCTTTTTCAACACTTTCCCTCTTCTCATATATGGCATGGTGGGCCAAATCAAAAGTCACCACGGGCCAACTCTGGCCCACGGGCCCTAGTTTGGGCACCTCTGATCTATATGATAACCTCCCATTAATGAGAAATCAAATGTAGAAGTTAGTGGAGAAAGTTCCAGAATGAAATGCAGCTATACAATGCTGCTACACTGAACTAAAAGGTGTTGGTTGGCTTGGCTAGTTAGCAACATACAAGATGTCATCACAATTTCTTTGATCAAGAACAGCAGTATTTGCATGGACGTTGAAGACTGGATGTTGAACAGAACCTTATCTGTTTGAGGCAGAGTGTACAGATGAGGATGTGAGAGAACTGGACAGACTAAAGGACTAAAGCGCTGCTGCATTGCTCAAGAGATTAAGCAAGGGCCAACCCCCACCACCACCTCCAGCGGCAGGCAGTTGAACGGCATTGTGGGTAATGTAGAAAACCATAAACCAAATTGAAAATAGACCAACGTGTCGATAAAAGACTTTTAAACCAAAAAATGGTATAAAATAAATATTGGATGCCATTCAATGCCACCTATCGATGTGCAAGTCATTTGATCGTTTGACAGCTTGATGGTGAAGCACTAAAGGCTTGCCATCTCTAGAAAATTGGACATAAAGAGACACTGCAAACACTGTGATAATACAGGAAATTATGATTTGTGAGTGGTGGTCACAACAATGGTGGAGGACCTGTCTATATGCTTGTGTGACTCTGTGATGTGTATGCAGTCACTATATAGCCAATGTATGTAGAAAAAAAAAGCAGAGAGATTGCATATTAGGAGATATCAAGATGTTTTGGGATGCAGGTGTTAGTTGTCCTAAGGTCTGTTTCTCAAGACAGTCTTAATTTTAGCCTTACAGTTCCCTGCAGATTCAGTATTTAACTTACATGAGAGTTTAAATTAGATAAAACAACAGAGCTTACCCCATTATTGACACCATGACCAGCTCGACCAGACCGGAACCTCTCATATCTAAGTATAACAAAGTATTCATTTAACATGCAGTCTTTAGATATAAACTATATGCCTTTAACAGTGAAAAATAAATACCTCTCATATCGCAAAAATATGTTGTTGAGGTCGTCATTGACATGGAGCAGTTCCTCCGTGACCTCCTCGTTGGACACACGGGAGATGAGCTCTACTATCCTCTGCTGCATGGCCCTGCAGGTTCTGTTCAGCTCCTTAACGTAACCACAGAAGTCACACAGTCACTTTCTTCGATTCTAAAACCCAGCTTGGCCATGAGGTGGGAAAAACTGAAGAGTATCCCTGATTAATGTTGTCTTTGATTTTGAGACTACACGTGCTCATTGTCTGAGAACACAATAATAAACTATACAAAGACAAAAAAGCTGAGTCAAGAGTCACTCACCTGCAGAAGCTCGTGGTCAGATGGATCCTCTTGGCCGGGCACCATTTCTGTTAACATCTCAGACATCACCTTGGTGTTCCCACGCACAATATCCAGCTCACTGCGCAGCCTAGAAATCTTCAGGGTAAACAGCCAGTAAAACGTGTCAGTGCATTCTAAGCACAAGCACTAATGTGGCAGTGCTGTTTTAGGGGAAGCAGGCTACCTGGTCCAAGGTGGGGTTGATGGGTCCAGCCATGTGCAGGTTTGGAACCTGAGGTGGGCTTTGGACAGGAGGAGCAGAGTATGCATGGGCAGGTTTTGGCTGTGCTGGAGCACTGGGTTTGGGATCCACCTCTGAGGTACTCTGCAACTGAGACAAACACCACCACACCAGAATGTGACTACAAAATAGGAATACAGCACTGAGTACAGCACTTTTTAAACCTGTAATTGTAACATCCCAAAATATTCAGCTATAAGTAGATCATGTGGCACATGCTGAATCTCTGCCAAGCAGGTCACCAGGAAGTCTCACCCGCTGTGGTGTGTGGATAGGTGATAAGGTCTCCAGGTCTGACCTTGGGAACTCTATGCCTTTTCTCTTCATTTCCTCATAGACATGCACCACACCTGTCAAATCCGGACTACTCCTGAAAGCATCAGCCCAAGCCTGAGCCACACAGCACACAGTGTTAATAACTATTGACTTCAATGGCCTTAAATCTGCCTTACTCATTATACCTCTGTTCAATAGGCAGCATTACTGAATCAGTGGAGAATAAAACTCTCCAAAACCAGGAAACACATGTTTGTGGGTTTTTCTACAGGAGTGGAGCAAACATTAGAATAAGGTTTACATAATGTAAACATTGGAAAAAACTGGAACAAATATATGGAGTTGTATGCATCTCGATCTCTTAAAATTGCATTAGTAAAGAAATATAAGATAAACAAATAAATAAATAACTGAAAATATGCTTTCCCTAATTTACCTCAATATCAAAACATACACACACACACACACACACACACACACACACACACACACACACACACAAATCTCTGCTAAGTAAAGCAATATTTTTGCACAATCCGAAATGTGAAGAACAAGTGTTAAACCGTTTCTTACACGTTCATTCCATAAATGAAAGCCTAATAGTGAATGGAAAATTATTATAAAAGGACAGAACAGCTCAAATCAGAAAACGAGCACTTTAAAACTCAGTTAACGTTACCAACCCTGAATGTGCAC
Organism: Ictalurus furcatus; assembly: GCF_023375685.1. Taxonomy (NCBI): domain Eukaryota; kingdom Metazoa; phylum Chordata; class Actinopteri; order Siluriformes; family Ictaluridae; genus Ictalurus; species Ictalurus furcatus. The sequence goes on from NC_071267.1 coordinate 11,921,227, forward strand.
CATGTATGTAGAATGACCCATAAGTGTAATAAAATATGATCAGCCAGACCTTGGAACATTAAAGTGTGATTATTATACAATAAAATGGCTGTAGCACACAAGTCCAAGAAGATTAAGATGCTATCTATATGCTGCGATCTACATGATAGATAGCAATGAGAATGAGGTAAGAGTTTACTGATAGAATCCATCATATCAACATAATTACAAGAGAGATTACATAATGAACAAGATTTTAACATTTTAAAACAATCTCTCACTACAAAACCCGAGTGACAGGGACAGGGGAAGGTAGGCGTTAAAGGTGATTAGTGAAACACACAAGATATTAAGGGAAAAAAGTGCCAAATTATATTTTGTCAATATTGTGACTAAGCAATGCACAGCACTGCTTTAACAGGAAAATTAATGTGTAGTATTTCTTATTCTGCTCTGTGAAAAGCTCTGGAAAATTCTCTTTGTGAAATATATATATAAGATCATACTCTCTTTCACATTACTCAATTACAACTACTTAAGGTACTGTAAGAATCTTTACATAGCTCTCACAGCTTTCACTGCAGTTCTATAAAGAGCAACAGCCTATCACAGACACAATCAAGTTGGCCTCAGACACCTGAGATGCTTGAGGTAACTAGATCGTGCCTGGTGATTATTAGCAACTCCTGGGACAAAGCACTTGCCAGGTCTCCTAGGCTACAGGGCCTCTTGTAACCATGCAGTACCAGAAGCGCTCCTGAGCCTTCCACCTCACGATATTTCAATGAATGTGTTTCAAATTACAAAAGCATCATATTTTCATCTTCATCACATTAGTATCAAGTTACTGCACCTGTATAAGGGCAAGTACTTTGTCCTGTACGATGGCTGGGGGGTTGTTTTTAGGCGAAATGACCTTAACCAGAACTCCATCAATAAAGTCCCGGGTAGTGACGAGAGCATGGAAGCGATAACCACAGTTCTTCACACATGTCTCGAGAACCTAGCGACAGAGGAAAAAAGGGGTCATAATCAAGGTGATCTGATTAAACAACAATTAGATAAAAATGAATAAATAAATCTTATTTATTTAAAATATATATATATATATCTGCTTACAGTCAAGGTCAGCATCACTTCTCTGTAATTCTTATTTCCATTAAGTCTCTTCTTGACAGCCCTTATGGCATCCTTAGGCCTGTCAAGAGAAAAGAAAATTAAGACAACTACATTCAGTACTGTAGAAATGTTTAAATGGAGTATCAGTCACATGGTCTAAGCAAACGGTATAATTATACATAGTTACTGATTTGCTCAGTTATGAATTTTCACCTTTGTTTTACATATCTGCATGCCGACTCATACTGTTCCTGTATAATCATAGCAATATGTTGTTCCTGTTATATTTAGATGTCCATTCTGTAGAAAGACTGAATGTTACAGTGTATTATCCCATTCTGTGTATATATGATCTGAATATAAAAGCTGTAGCTATGACTTATAACTATATTGATTGCACAAGCTTGTTGTCTTGTTATGTGTAATACACACGGACAAAAAAAAAAAAAAAACATTTGCTAAGAGTATTGTCGAAGCATATCCACATACACATTTGGCAAACATATTTACTTTTTAGTTACAGAGTCCAAACATAAATAGCATTGTTACTGCTTTTACACAAGCGCAGAGAGCTTCAATCTCATTGGCCATTTTGACGGGTGACAAATTAAAGGATGTAGTGTACATAAAGTGTTTTACCAAGGTTCTACTGGCAGATAATTTTACTCATTTGAAGCATTTATTTCTAGAAAGAAGCTAAATTATCTGCCAGTAGATTAATAAAATGACAAGCTTGAAATGAGTAATGTCTAAAAATAGGTTTAATTATCTTATATATTGTTTATTGCAATCTTATAAATAGGACATGCTACATAAATGTGACTATATGCAAGATGTTCACTTGCTGAATACCACCATATTCATTTATAAGATTTCCACACACAAAACCCCAAACTATTGACGTTGTGTTAAAACAGAGATAGGAAGGATGTGGGATGGTATTCACCACACGTTTAGTTAAATGAAACTTGCACTCGGATTCAAAGCAACTTTTGATAGGAGTTGACCATGATCTATTGCAATGTAACAACATTGTTTAAAAAATAAAAATCAACAAAAACCAAACTGCAGACACACTGCCTATGCTTCATAAACCCTGGTGTCACTGTGCCTCACTTTAAAACCCATGGACTGTTCAATCCAAACAAAAAAAATGGAAAGAAAAAACAAACTCATGTATTTCCCCCCCTTACCCATCTTCTGTTTCATTAATGAGGTCACATATCTCCATGTTTAAAGTCCAGTCTTCACTCTGTAAGGAGCCATCTGTGGCTTTTTCTATGGAAGAAAACAAAATAGGTTTTTAGCTAACATAATCTACAACCATAATCATAAAATACTGCGTTAAATCTGGCTATTACATTGTAATCACGCGATATAACACTAGTGTAAAGATCAATCAAACTATAGTCACTGAAAGTAGCTAGCTAAACGAGCAGACTACATCTAGCTGGATGACAGATGGGCATTAGCTAGCTCAGTAAAGGGCAGTGATGTCGTTCAGTAGCAAAGCTACCTTATAAACATTTTCACCCTCTGAATTTTAGCTACAGGCATTTATTTTGATTACAGCAACCTTGAATTTCCAGACACTATCTAGCCATGTTTATGAGCTTAGTTCACACACAGGGAACCCAAACAGTGAAATTCATCCATACATACAGCTAATTCAGCTAGCTAGCTTAGAAACAGTTTACAATACTACAGTTCTTTTAATAATACAGCTACTTTTTGCATCACAAAACAGCTACATGTGCACGAAGGAAACCATTAAACGACTAACTTTTTTTTTAATCATGACAAATGAATTAAAACGCTGATGTTAAATTGGCTGCGAATGATCAAGATTCCTTAGTTATTGGATAGGACTCGTACTCGGCCATGTAAGCAGCCAAACTGACATACTACAAAGCAGACAAGCATCAGTGTAAGAGATATAACACGTTTCGTTCATTTCTATTTCAATCCCATACCAATGCACTGTCCCACCGGAGTACCGTATGGATTTCCCAACAAGAACTCCATCTTGTCAACAACAATTCCATCGACTAACGGAGAATAAGGCAATAAACACTGAAGCCCCGCCCTCTCAGTCCTATTGGAAGACGCAACACTGGGCTTGATATTCATTGGTCGAAACTCCTGTCTATCAAAAAAAAAAAAATACCGTTTCATTCGTTAAAGGGACACATCAGGAGGTGGATTTAAAAAAAAATGCATATTTGATATTTTCTTTTAAATACTGAAGACTGATTATACGTATTTGTAAAATATTTTTTACATTTAGAACTCTATATAATAGGGATACTTCATCCTACTAGCTTACACACATGATATGCTACTTGTTTGAGAGCTTATCTTTTGGACATTTATAGAACCTGATAGCATTAGTGTAGCACATGCCCATGAAGTACACTACAGTCTTAGCTAATGTTTGACCTTAACTTAACAAGATAACATTTACACAGAAAGTCAATTCATAGTTCATTCAGTCACAACAACGGCATATTTAATGTTTCACAGTAATATTATTAGAATATACAATATATGTAACTGTTAACATATAATAACCCCATTCATTTTTAATCTTGGGGAGTCAGGAATGCACCCTAGACGGGAAGCAAGTCCATCACAGGGCCGCTCGCTCACACTCACACTCACACTCACTCACACTCACACACACTCACACACACTCACACACACTCACACACACTCACACACACTCACACACACTCACACACACTCACACACACTCACACACACTCACACACACTCACACATTTATGGGGAGAACACGTGAAACGCCACACAGACACCAAGTTCAGAATTAAACTAGGTATCCTGAAGCTAGGAGGCAGGAAAAGGTACCCTAAATTCCCACCGAAAATAGTTGGAAACATTCTTACACATCATTAACATTCTCACATACTACAGAGAAATTGGTTAAAGGCTTTAGACTTTTTAAAGTAAACAGAGAAATGTCACAATTCCAGACATATCATTACACAAAATTCAGTTTCCATGATCATCCTTATATTACAGTAATAATACTATAAGCAGAGAAGATGTATTTTGTCTCATGTGCACAGGTCAGATCAGTCCCGAAGCAGTTTTTTCTTCACTGTGGAACTTTCAGATGACAGATGGACAAACAGGGCACCTGCTGCTGTGCGAGCCCGCAGCTCATACATATCATAGTCGTGAGCCCATTCGACATTTCCCCAATGCTGGATCTAAGTGTGAACACATACAGATGTTTAAGCAGTACAGACATGCTGGACAATGAAAACTGCTATTATAGTGAAATGAGAACAACTCAGAAAACTGAAAGCAGCATTACCATTATGCATCTTTTTTATTTTCTGTGTTCATTACAAGGTAGTCTGCTGAATGATATGTGGATCATTATACCTGGTATTCCTCCTCTAGTCGAGACAGCAGAACTGCATGTTCCACAGTTAAATGTCTGTCAATCAGCCCAAATGACAGAATCACTGACTTCAGTTGTGAGATCACATACTCGAGCCCTGTAGAAAGATGCATTTTTTTTTCTTTCAAAAAGCTAATTTAAAGAGCAGAACAAACTCCTGTGCACCTTATACTAGACAATATATTCTCAATGAGTACATACATGAAATGATAACGTGGAATCACCTGGAATAACCCTGTGATTGACATTGCTGTTTATTAGTTTAAAAAAAAAAAAAAAAATACACCAACATCTCTGTTTATACCTGGTTATTCATAGTAAATTGAATAGTAACAAAACATTAGGTGTAAGTGCACCTAAAAAATTATAATACATTCAAATCCAAACATTCAGTGTATTTGAAGCTTCACTCCAAGACAAATTTGATGACCAAAACTTCTGCCACTACATTACATCATAAAATACAAAGGTCATGACAACTAGAAACACGAGAACAATGCAGTTAGGTGCCTCATTAGGGTACAACCCAGATATAAGAAACTACCACATGTAAACACAGTCAGTGTACAGTCAAAAACTAAATGATGACACACAACTCCTACTTGTGTGACAAAAAGAGTTTTTAAAGTCAATTACACCAAATAAAATTTTTAGAAACATATACTTATCTATACCTGTCAGAGACCACAAATTATAAGACTCAAGGTGCTGGCGAAATGTTTCCTTGGTCTCCTCTGGAATTTGCGGGCCCATTATACTAGAGGATGACCCGATGATAACGTTGTACCTAAAAAAAAAAAAAATCCAGATTAGCAATTTTTTCTGCACATGCAGTTAGATGTTTATGTCATACAAAGACTGTCTTTTTAATAATTCAGGGACGGCTACCTTTTTTCAATCCAGTCCATAACAGGGTCCCATTCATTCTTCTGTAATTCGACAAGTCCTGGAGGGTCTTCTACTCTGTAACTAAAGGTATATCTGGGTCAGGTTACATGCAATCATATTTTTCTGATAAACCCTGACATGGTAACAGCTCAGCTCTCAATCAGTGCAACCCTCCTACACGCACTGCTCCCTGTTAAGCCCCCCCAAAAAAAATCACTTAATGTATGAACTAATTAAACTTTTTAGTTCTGGATTAAGAGATCCAAGTCCTTTCATCCATTTTAACTGAAAATGCCATAAGCCAGCCACTTAGCATACCAAATAGTGTCAGTCTCCAGAAATTTCAGTGCAGCAGAGATCATTTGGTCCTTGTTGCGCTGTGTTGGGTTATCAAGAGCTGTATTGCACAGAGTGGTCTACAAAAACAAAAATACTTGAATGGATTAAAAAAATAATCCCAGAATAATTTCACAAATCCATGTTTCATTAAATTTAAAGTATCTCACTAGATGCATGGTGTAGAACTTGAGTGTGTCCTTCTGAGCATCCCATTCAGTAGCAACAGCTATGGCCAGGGCTTCATTGGGCACAGTGAAAAGTTTTCCTCCTGGAGTTTTTAGCTTTCTCCTGTCCAGGTTTATCTCAAACAGGCCACCTGCAGCAGACAACAACCAGTATTCAGCCACAACAGTACGTTTGTACTAGATACACAACTCTTCACTACATAGTAATACAAAAGGAAGACATATATTGCATCTATTGCATACATATCAGTTAAACTGTAATAAAAAAGCTCAAGACTCAACAGAAAATAGTTAATTTCTTTTCAGTTTCTCAACTTGCAACTGCAGCATTTTCTGACAATGAGCAACTTCAGTGCCAGCTCTACCTACTTGGCCCAATCACATCATGGCATATGCTCACTAAGCACTTTTTTAAAGGAACATCTGTACACCTGGCAGCAGTGCAATGCATAACATCATGCAGATACTATCAGAATGGGGGAAAAGCATGATCTCAGTGATTTTGACCCTGGCGTGATTGTTGGTGACGGACGAGCTGGTTTTGATTTCTGATCTCCTCGGATTTTCACACACAAAGAGTCTCTATAGTTTACAAAGAATGGTGCAATAAAGAAAAAACATCCAGTGAGCAGCAGTTCTGAGGATGGAAATACCTTGTTGATGAGAGAGGTTAACAGAACGGTCAGACTAGTTTGAGCTGATGTAAAGACTTCAGTAACTCAGACATCCACTCTGTACAATTGTGGTGAGCAGAAAAGCATCTCAGAACGCACAACATGTCGAACCTTGAGGCGGATGGGCTACAACAGCAAAAGACCGCATCAGGTTTCACTTCTGTCAGCCAAGAACAAAAAGCTGAGGCTGCAGTGGGCACAGACTCACCAAAACTGGAAAAACATAGCCTGGTCTGATGAATCTTGATTTCTGCTGAAGCACACAGATGGTAGGGTCAGAATTTGGCACCAACAGCATGAATCCATGGACCCAACCTGCCTTGTGTCAACAGTCCAGGCTGGTGGAGGTGGTGTAATGGTGTGGGGAATGTTGCCTTGGCACATTTTGGGCCTGTTAATACCAATCTTTCATCTCTTGAATGCCACAACCTATGAGTATTGTTACTGACCATCTGCTTCCCTTCATGTCCACAATTTACCATCTTCTAATGACTACTTCCAGCATGATAATGCATCATGTCACAAAGCAAAACTCATCTCAAACTGATTTCATGATCTTCTGGTTCAGTGTTCTTCAGTGGTCTTCCCAGTTCCCAGTCACCGGATCTGAATCCAGTAGAACACCTTTGGGATGTGGTAGAACGACTAAATCACTGCATGAAAGTGCATCTGAAAAATTAATCATCAACATGGAGCAGAATCTCAAAGGAATGTTTCTAATATCTTGTGGAATCCATCCATGAAGAATTGAGGCTGTTTTGAGAGCAAAGTGAGGCCCTACCCAGTATTAGTATAGTGTTACTAATAAGATGCTCAGCGAGTGTATACTTAAAATTAACTTTCCTGTAAAAGTCTGTCTCTTGAGTGTGTCATCAGCAAAACAATATCAAAAGGCAAGGGTTTTGTTTTTAATATTTAATAAGACAATGCCTAATTTGCATAAACAACATATTTTTTTAATTAATTTTCAAGACAAAAAAAATCCAATATAAAAATACTTGTAAGAATATCAGCAACCCACCATACAAGGTTTTTAATTGATTGTCTTAACTATTGTTTGTTTGTTTTGTGTGTGTGTGTGTGTGTGTGTGTGTGTGTGTGTGAACGACCCTATTCATCTCTAGTGCCTTGCCTTAAAGTAAAAGCAATGCAAACTTCATGGATGCTCACCTTCACCTTGAGAGATACTGACATCCTGGTAGAATTTCCTGCGCTCTGTGGAACAATGTTTCACAATAGAATAAATAAACAGCAATCAATCGTCACACTTTACCTAACTCCACACTGAGCATAGCATCTGAAGACCTCACCTGCTGTAGCACTTCCGTAGTTTGCTCTTAGCACGTGCGCTGATGAAGTTAACGTTAACGGACGAGCAGCAAAAGGCAGAAGAGCTCCAGCGAACCGCCGGTGAAATTTACACAAACTCTGTAACATCTCCGTTTCACCAAGCTGAACGACTCCTGCAATAAATTAAATGCTAATACTGAGCATTAGCCATAAACACAACGAGCTAACACACACTATTCGGCTCTAAAGATTAGACTTTCAGTTGTAAATCACATATAAATGCTTTTAACACACGATTAGTTCCTGAATCTCACAACACGAGTTTAAAACCTCCATATTGACCTTCCCGTGATATGTGAAGCAAGAAACGTCCTTTTCAAAATAAAAGTCGTTTTTCATTGCGCTGTCGGTTACTGTGGGCTATTTTTTATATAGTATTTTAGCTCTGGGGTTCCCAAACTTTTCCAGGGCAAGGCCCCCCAAATGTCATTAACATTTGACTGAGGCCCCCCTTTTGCAAGATGTCTTTAAAACACATTAAAAATACAGACTTCTGAATATATCACCCCCCCCCCCCCCCCTTTTTTATTAATATTTACTATCTTACATCTTTACATTACAGGGAGCATGGGGCGAGGTACACCATGGACGGGATGCCAATCCACTGCATGGCACAATTGCATACACATTCACACACCCATTCATAAACTATGTACACTTTGGATATGCCAATCAGCCTACCATGCATGTCTTTGGACTGGGGGACGAAACCAGAGTACCCGGAGGAAAACCCCCACAGCACAGGGAGAACATGCAAACTCCGCACACACAGGGCCGTGTCAGGAATCGAATTCGAGGTGTGAGGCGAACGTGCTAACCACTAAGCCACCGTGTTTGTTGCTTTTTATTTCATTCACAAGAAGAAAAAAAACATTCAGTTTAAATACTAAAAATTTACATTATCATTATAATAGTTTTGGATTTTAATTTACATAAAATCTGTCGAAAAGGTCTCGTGTCAACAATAGCATATTTATCATAAATTGATTAAGTAACATTGCGCACTGTATTGAAATAACCTTAGCTACATGGTATTTTTTTAAAATTACATGCAAACTAAGTCAGCTTCAAACATACTACGAAATATTAATATATTATAAATAATCCATCCATTCACTCACTACAGGCAATTTGGAAATGCCAATCAGCCTACAGTGCATGTTTTTGAACTAGGGGAGGAAACTGGAGTACCCAGAGGAAACCCCAAAAGCACAGGAAGAACATGCAAGCTCCGCTCATGCAGCGATAAACAGCACTTAAATTCATCTGGATTCAAACAAATATTCCAAAAGTAAAGTACAGTATAGTATAGTCCACTTTTCTGTTCAGCCCAAAAATGGGTAATGAATTATTGGCTCCCTTGGTAAAGTTGAGCAAAGGTAATTTAAAATGTCTTTATGGTTCATTTCCTTAATCTCACACTGAAAATTTGAGAGACATTTAATTTAAAGGTTTTGTATATATAATTTTATTTTATAGGCTATATTATTAGTCATTGGATTTAACTTGTTGGGAACTACAGTCAATTCAGTTAATCTTAAGCTCTGATTGGAATTAGTCTGTGTAGTAAATCTCCATTTTAATTTCAGTCTCAATATATAAACAAATATTTTGTACTCTAAGGGACATTTAAAGGGATAGTTCTTAGTTGCCAAACTTACCCTAAACTGGTAATTAATAAATAAAAGAAATCAGTGTGGTCTAACAATAAACAATTTACAGTCCTCCCGCTATAACAGCATGGTTTTGTTGTTTAATTTAAAGACGGATAAATAAAACATAGTTTTGATGAGGTATAGTAGCTCTACAGGTTATAGTAACGCATGTATTGTACGCATGCACACACGGACAGTGTGTATCTACTGCCACCTACTGAATATAACATCATTAACAACAACATTACAGAGTGCACTTAATATTGCCATATTGCAATATGGTATTGCAATATGGTATATAAGTATACCATATTGTTTAGGAATTGGTTACTTGTATTTGAACCTACCTTCTGCTTCTTCAGTACTGTAGGTCAGAGCAGCTGAGAGGCATGCTGTAGATTATATATACTGTAGACAATACTGAAGCATAGTGTAGACCAGTGGTCACCAACACTCTTCCTGGAGATCTACAGACTATACTGGAGTATTGACTATACTGAAGCATACTGTAATCTATACTGAAGCATATTGTAGTCTATACTATAGCATATTGTAGTCTATACTATAGCATATTGTAATCTATACTGAAGCATATTGTAGTCTATACTGAAGCATATTGTAGTCTATACTATAGCATATTGTAATCTATACTGAAGCATATTGTAGTCTATACTGAAGCATATTGTAGTCTATACTGAAGCATATTGTAGTCTATACTATAGCATATTGTAATCTATACTGAAGCATATTGTAGTCTATACTGAAGCATATTGTAGTCTATACTATAGCATATTGTAATCTATACTGAAGCATATTGTAGTCTATACTGAAGCATACTGTAGTCTATACTGAAGCATACTGTAGTCTATACTGAAGCATATTGTAGTCTATACTATAGCATATTGTAATCTATACTGAAGCATATTGTAGTCTATACTGAAGCATATTGTAATCTATACTGAAGCATATTGTAGTCTATACTGAAGCATATTGTAGTCTATACTGAAGCATATTGTAATCTATACTGAAGCATATTGTAGTCTATACTGAAGCATATTGTAGTCTATACTGAAGCATACTTTAGACTATACTATTTCTATAGTAAAAAAAAATGAATGAAAGTCATATCATGAGAACTGTAGCATCTACATTTTCTAAATATATTACATATTGCAGTTAACAATTTAGTTTATTAATTTCATGGAAATATAAATGTATGTAACTGAGCACATAGAACAGAATTAATGATCAGTAGTGAAATATGAAAGTCAGGTCATGAGTACCTGAAGTCTTCTTCATCAATCTTTGGGAGTTTGTGTGCTTTAACAGACATTTAAAATTAACTAATTTTAATTTACTAAAATGTTATTGGGACTTTTCTGTACCATAAATATTACATAGGCTCAATCCCAACAGTTTCTGAGGGACAGCTTCATTAATTAATTCGCTGAACTTCTTCACATTTTCACAGTTTAATGAAGCGGAAAGACCAAATAGAAACTCCCTTGTTACAGTAAAACGTAATGCACTTACACATGCATATGCTGAAGCTTAATTATTGAGCCTCAGGTTAATTATTAAGCTGCAATGTATAGCCTTATTTAATATAATGCTTTTTCGATTCTGATGGCCTGAATAGACTCGGTTTGTTACACCCACTTTAGGTTTGCTTAAGGAGCACTAAGCAGATACAGACACAGATAGTGGTATTGCGTTACAACCCTAGCATGCAGTTACAAAAGTGAGTATACTGTATTCCAAATGGGACATGCTTCATTTCTGCCCAAACATCCTGCCTACCTAGGGATCCTACTGTATATTTAGCTATAACTAATGAAGGGTGTATAATTAGTGCAGACTACACCTTTGCACCACATATGTAAGTATTATGGTATATCGTGTAACAGAGTACTCACCATGTCCTGACCAACTTCCCTCACCTGAAGCATAGCAACAATCTGCTCGACCTACACAAACACACATAAATACATACATGTATATGGCAGTAAATTAGAGTGTTTCATGTATGCCATATGAATATGATGATTGAATAAGCAAGTGATATACATTAATGTGAATATCTGTAAATATGTAATTGGTAGGTGGGGTTTTGTTTCCACACGGCCAAAGCTAATTCATGTCAACTGCATGAATCAAACATGGCACACTTTGTATATTGCTAAAATCTACAGTGTTACTAAAACATTTAGTCAATTGTTTAAAAAAGAGGAATCCTCTGTGTGTGTGTGTGTGTGTGTGTGTGTGTGTGTGTGTGTGTGTGTCTTTGCATGTGTGCGTGTGTGTGTGTGCGCGTCTGTGTGTCTGTGTGTGTGTGTGTGTGTGTGTGTGTGTGTGTGGACCTGGGAGCGCAGAAGCTTGGGGTCCCCAATCATATTTAGCAGGTCATAGTTGTCCTCGCCTTGCATAACCATCCAGGTGATGTCTTTAGCTTGAGTTGGGTGGATTTCCTCCACCAGTGGTAACATGTACTCATCTGCAGACAGACAGAGAGAGAGAGAGAGAGAGAGAGAGAGAGAGAGAGAGAGAGTAAGACATGTGTGAGAGTGCGAGATGCTGCTTTGTGGTTTGTTTGCTTTCCTATACACAGAAGTAAACATTTTCTGATCTTTTCTGATTTTCTGAACCCTTTAAAATGTTCTATATCTCTGCATAAATGTGATCTCATACATCATCAGATTTTCACACAGTCACACAAGTCATAAAAGTGGACAAAGAAAACCAATTAAACGAACGAGACAAAAATGTTATACTTGGACATATATTTATTGAGGAACATGATCCAATATTATATATCTGTGAGTGGCAAAAATATGTGAACCTCAAGGATTAGCAGTTAATTTGAAGGTGAAATTAGAGTCAGGTGATTTCAATCAATGGGACGACAATCAGGTGTGAGCGCCGTGTATTATTTAAAGAACAGGGATTATAGAATAAATTGATAAAGTGTAATCAATATGTATAACCAACATTTAGAATTATTACTTAGAAGCATAATCTAATAATCAATATTTAGAAGCATAATCTAAAACCATAGAACACTTTTTGATCGTTATATTCTCAGTGTGTATTGAGTTAGATGAATTCTGTGTCTTACTGTACAATAATTGTTTTTCTGTATCAGCGTGCATCTTTCTGCACAGCAATAAACGGGCATTAGATATTCGCTGAAAACTGGTTTTGTAAGTAAATAACTTTTAGGCCAGATAACAATTAACGAGTTAGGATAGGGCCTCATGAAGGGAGGTAGATATCAGCTAGGACAGCAGATAGAAAAAATAGACAGAAGCTCATTGAGACAAGAAGGAAATGTTGGTCAGAGAGAAACAAAAAACAAAGGCTCTGTCTGAGTGAAACCGTTTTTTTTTTAAAAAAAAGGAACCTTGTCCTCATAAAACCTTTTCAAGAAAAACAACTAACTGCGCATGCTCCACAAATTTAAGACAACATATAGATGTGAATAATTAATCGTGGCAAAGAAGATTGATCTGTTTTTAATGAGAAAAGGTAAAATCCTGCCTAAGATGAGTACGCCATGGAGAAAGCTATAAAAAAGGGCTGTGGGTTTTTGCATAATTGAGACTCTCTGCAGACTGTATTGTTTCAATAAAGTTTGATTACTTTTTGACATCTTCAAACCCTCTGTCTCTGTGGTTTTTTGACTTAGGCTGGAAAGATTGTTTTCCATGACAGGATCTATCAAAGTCTGATCTTCACAACACATGTTTGTGGAAGTATATCATGGCATGAATTAAGGAGATTTCTGAGGACCTCAGAAAAAGAGTTGTTGATCCTCAACAGACTATGAAAATCTGATGATGTTTTGGTCATATTCATGCAGATATATAGAAAATACTAAAGGTTTCACAAATTTTTAAGCACCACTGTAAGACCTAGGGGACACTGAAAAAGCACAACCACAACAGATTTGTGGTAGACTGTTAAGATTTAACATAGCCAGTATGTGCTCCTTCAGTGTCAAAGGGCAGACCAAACGTTAAACATTCATCTTAATAAGAAAACAAAACAAAACCCACAGGCACTGGATTATGTCTCAGACCAGACAACCTAAATAAATAAAGGTGTGAAAACAAAAAGTGCAATGGCAAGGTTATGTGGCATAACCACATGCTTTTCTGTGACTTATAAACAGTATTTCCTTACAAGAAATTTCATGTTTCATGATCTTATCCGTTTACAAATAACCAGACTACAAGGACACTTCCTCCTGCTGCATTCAAGTAAATGTAGAGGTATGCACAAGGAAATAACGATTTTAAAAATACTTTCTATTGACATAGCAAAATCAAAAGCAATATATTAACAGTTTCTATTCACACCCATTGGGCAAGGTCCTGGATAGGTCTGGGTTTTTCAGTGTCAGAACAAGTTTTATAATTACTTGACTCATGTTCATTAATCCACATTCTATTGGAATAAGAAAAACTGCAATGTAGATATGTACATATACTACATAGATTGATTTGTATGCATCTGTATGCCTACTATTCTGTGATCTTGAATGTTTTCACAAATTCTGTCCTCCAGACTAGATTCTATGGTCTATGATTCTGATAAACTATGGTCTAGAGGCTCTATATTACCAACTATATTTATATTTACTATATTTAACTGGAGGGTGCACGGTGGCTTAGTGGTTAATGTTCTCCCCGTGCTGCGGGGGTTTCCTCCGGGTACTCTGGTTTCCTCCCCCAGTCCAAAGACATGCATGGTAGGCTGATTGGCGTGTCTAAAGTGTCTGTAGTGTATGAATGGGTGTGTGAGGGTGTATGTGATTGTGCCCTGTGATGGACTGGCACCCTGCCCAGGGTGTACCCCGCCTTGTGCCCGATGCTCCCTGGGATAGGCTCCAGGTTCCCCTGCGACCCTGAAGAAGGAGTAAGCGGTAGAAGATGGATGGATATTTAACTGGGTCATCATAACCCATTTAAAATCAGGTGTTAAGAACATAAAGATTAATCGCAATATATTGTAAACATTACATTTGATTAATCTAAAGTATATATTACTTTATTATTATATTATATTACCAATAATGAAATTTAACATTAAATTAAATCACGTGTTATATAATGGTGACAGGCTTCAGTGATGAAAATAAAATATACCATTACACTGTCATGGAACCATTATACTGTAGTAAAGCTGTCTTGTATGGACAATTTAAGGAGAATGTTATTTTTTAAGCCAGTTTTATACAGCTGCAAACATTCCCATTTCTTATTCAGAATAGAAAAAAAATCCTCTGTTGGCATATTGTTGCATGGTTTGTTAATTTGCAGTTAAATTTCCTTTAAAACCCCAACTTAAATAAAGAAATAAATATTGTGTATTTATACCTGCTAGAATTGAAAGGAAACTCATCCTCAGATGATATGAAATTGTATTCGGACAATGTTTCTGCTCAGTTTTAATGTAATGTGAATAAATCTCAGTATTTTACATAAGAAATTT